>NC_041385.1:842334221-842347063 GCF_002162155.2 Triticum dicoccoides | reverse complement strand
GGGTCGAACAGTTGTTAGCTGTTGGATCGCATGGCTGGGCAGCGACCCTAAACCCTAAACCCCCAAAATAAAAATTGTATCAAACTGTACACAAAATACATGATCACATGTTTAAGATCGATCCAATTATACGAGGTCATTTAGGTCGTTAGCACGGGATATACTGGTTCAAACATGAAAATGCCCAACACACCTCTCTTGTCGGCAACGTGTCTTCGGATCCTCGCATATCCCCCCTCGCCCCAATGTTTCCCCCATGAATTCTTGATGCGCCAGTACTTGACACCGTAGGAGTCCGTGCCATAACCGACGACCAGGACAGCATGCCAGCCGGTAAGCCTCCTATCAAATTTACAATCCATGATGCCTCCTCTGTATTCCTGCAAAGGATCACCTTGCACAGTGACGATCACGGGCCGCTTCGCTACCGCTTTCTCCAGATCATCCTCGGTTGGGCGGATATACCGGAAGCCTGATATCCTTGCTGCTGCCTTTTTGTCCAATTTGCGACATATACTCTTCCGGGCCTTGTATGGGTAGGAAGACTCTGCCAATAGTCCGTTTTGCCGTACATAACGGAAAACATACAAATAGTCACCACCATTACACCCATGGTTCTCTATGTTGCAGTCGACGAGCTCTTGAACTGATAACGCGATTGATTTTTTTTTTTTTGAGACAACGATAACGCGATTGATTGGAAGGTCTTAAGGTAATGAACTGCCTCGACCGAGGCTGCAACTGCCATGGCCCAACAGCTGCCTGCAACAAATACACACGTCAAGTATGTGGAGGTTTTTCCTAAGTGATCCTTGCTGGCTTGGTTGGATATAGATTTGCACGAGATAGGTCAGCTTCCACCATATATAGGATGCAGTATAAGTGCATAACTAATCTGTACATACGCAGCTAGAGATCAACTATGATGCACTAACAATACAGTTTGGAACACCGGCTACATAGAGTCTAGTAGCAGAGAATAAGCTCATGACACTTACCGCAGTTCTTTTGATTCCTCACGGCACGAGTTACAACTCCAGCTTCAACCCAATCAATCCGCGACGGGCGGGAAGCCCTCTCAGCAAGCTCTGCCTTCCTCCTCTCAACAAGCTCTGCATTCTTCTTCATACACCAAAGTCCAACACCAACGGCTATTGCTATAGGTATAGCATATCTGCAAACACGTTCTTAGTTCTTGCTGAGAAAACATGATGCATGCATGCATTTTCACTTTGGCAAGTTGCAACCATCACGACACTAACCAGACTTTTGGATTATATTTTAGAAAAGGGGTAGGTTTTATTGAATCAACATGAAGATGCACAAAGGCAATACCAGCCGGCAAATAGCAAAGTCATATAAGACCAAAATTATGCCTAAGTGAGGAAAAAGAAAATACCCGAGACTTTTGGATTATATAATTGAAGAAGTTTAAGAAATTCACCTGCGAAAGAAGCCCAAGCGGTGAGCAGCGGTAGCTGCAACATGCCCAACGTTTCTCTGAAACTGCAGCAATTCGATCACCTTTCAGTTTCATCACCCACGCATGCATGCACACCGACAGAGAGGGAGACTGGAAGAACCGTAGGTACGTACCTGTAGCTGCATCAGCCTAGCTCCGGCAGGCCTCGACAGCGACCCGGCCGCCACGGCGGGGCTGCAGAGCCGGCGTAACCCGACCACCGCGGCTTGGCTGCAGAACTGGCGTACCGTGGTTGCTCCAGCTGGTCTCGACAGCGACCTGGCCACCGCGGCCTGGCTGCCGAACCGGCGTACCATGGCTGCTCCCGCAGGCCTCCACGGCGACCCAGCCGCTGTTGTCTGGCCGTGGAACCGGCGGAACAGAGTAGATTCCGCAGGCGGTGCCGTCTGGCTGTAGAACCGGGGTACCATGGTTGCTCCGGCATGCCTCGACGGCCACCCGGCCGCCGTGGACTGGCTGCAGAACCGGCGTAGCATGGTCCTCCCGGCGGCGACAAATACCCGACGAAACATGGCCTGCACCCGGAATCTTCATCGGCCGCTTAGCCATGGATGTACAATGTATATACTACTCTGTACGTAGAGGGTAGAAGAGTAGGAGGAGGATTGGGCTGACGGATTTTGGAATCGGTGTCTGCAACTTGCCGGAACCGGAAGCGGAACCAAACTCGTATGAGCGCGAGTTCGACTCGACCTCACACATCTACCCGCCGTGGTTGAATATGAGTCGCAAGGTTACATGCGCCTCCAATCCAACTCAGCTGCATGCCGCCTGGGAGCATCGTGGCGTCACCTTCCCTTCTCTCCGTCTGAGCCGCCGCGCCACCAACCACCACCTTGCTCGTGTGGCAGGCAGTAGGAGGACCCCGGCTTCAGCTAGCAGCCACACTCCTAAGACGAATAAACGTTCCGTCGATTGGCAGAGTTTGCCAATATCAAGTTTTAAAATTAAATTAAATTAATATACTGTCCTCTGGCATTTTTTTATCGATTTATTAATTGTTAAAAAATAATTTTTGCATTTGCTATTTGTAAGTCGCCTCAAATTGATTCAGGGTGTCAATCAGTTCCTGAGAAGACGAAGGCGAGGCACTGAGGCTGACATGGGAGCGACACGGTGTCCCTGGCGGGGTCGAGCCAGAACCATGCCGAAGAAGGGAACGATGGGACTGGCCCTGGCATCACCAACGAAGGCGGGGCAGAAAGCTGATGGTGCGGGTTTTGTGCGGCGCGGAGGGTTGTGGACGCCATAGAAGGAGGGAGGGTTAAAGGGATGCTGGGGCGGCAAGGTGAGCGGAAGCGATGTCGACCATGGATAGCTCAGATGGCAGTTGGACCAACGGTGTAAGGCAGGTCGATGTGGCGGAGGGCTACCGACAACAAGGGAGATGTGACGAAAAATCAACTAATTTTATGAGCAACATACAAATCCATGATTTCTTTTCAAATTCACGAATTTTTCAATTTCAATTTGGTTTTGAAATTCAATATACTTATTTTAAATCCATGAACACTTTTCAAAAATATTGAACATTCTTATATTTTCCAAAAAAAACAAATGTTGATTATACAAAAAAATAATCTAAAAATATTGAATTTTTTTATCTCCTGAATTAGTACGGATAGAGCGAACAATCGGCCGCCAATGCTGAGCGAGTGAGCAAAAACAGCAACCGAGCGCCAATCTATTTGAGCGAGCGAACAAATGATTGAAATTGCTACCTAAGGCCTTGTACAATGGGAGGTGCTTAGGGGAGGTGCTTAGAGAAATAAACCAGGCTTTTCTTAAGCACCGGTGCTTATTTGTACAGGATAGACGCTTAACTAAGCGTCTCTCCTATAGAAATAGGCATCGGTGCTTCAGAAAAACTCGGTTTATTTTTCTAAGCACCTCTCTAAGCACCTCCCATTGTACAAGGCCTAATGGAATGCGGCCAGCTAGAGCGCGCATGGCGCATCAACCCCAACCTGTTTGGGGGCGCTTCACGTGAGATGGAAGCACTTCTCTCACTCTCTCTTTTTTTGAGACTTGGAAGCACTTCTCTTGTGAAGGGTTTCCCTATTTCCTTTGTTTCTAGGCGGGCCCATTTTTGTTTTTCATTTCGATCACTAGCCTTTGTCGGTCGATCGCCTGTTCGCTGTTTCTAGGTCTGCTTATAAGATGATTGTCAAGATCAAGATTGGGCGCGAGGCATGGCTGGAGGAAAGGGAGGATCCTTCCAACTCTGAACATGAGATGAGGGGGTGGAACTCGCTATGGAACATGTCAGTGCCACCGAAACTGCGCCTTTTCACTTGGCGATTGGCGCACACTCACTCCCTGCGGGAGATGTCCTAAACCATCGTCATATGGCCACTACGAGTGCTTGCTCCCTATGCGGAGGGCAGGATAGCTGGCGGCATTCTTTGCTGGAGTGTAATGTGTCTAGGTGTGTGTGGGCACTTTCAGAAGCCGAGATGGTCGAGCACATGTGGGCAACCTCAGAACCTGACGCACGGCTGTGGCTCTTTGCCATGAATGACTCTCTTCCACCGGAGCAATTTCAGTTGATGATTGTTACTTTATGGGCGATTTGGAGTGCAAGACGGAAAGCTATACATGAGGATATATACCAGACTCCGTTTGCCACTGACAACTTCATCAAAGCTTACTTATCAGACATAGAGTTTTTGAAGAAGAAGAAGGAGGAAGCACATGGGATAGCAGTACCACGACCCCGTACGTGGATTCCACCACCAACAGATTACTACAAACTCAATGTGGACGCGGCCGTGTCACGTCCAGGTACGTTTGGCGCAGTTGGTGTGGTTTGCAGGGATGAGAGAGGTTTGTTCATGGGAGCGTCAGCTCTCGTTTTCAGAGGACTGCACAACCCCCAAGTGCTAGAAGCACTAGCTGTTCGGGAGGCATTAGCACTTTCAGAAGATCTCTATATCAACCATTTACTTGTTGCCTCCGATTGCAAGGTGGTGGTAGATGCAATCAGACAGGGAAGCTCAGCAGAATTTGGAGCCATTGTCGAGGAAATCAAGACTAGAGCAACTACCTTTATTTCATGTTCGTTTACTCATGAGTATAGGACCTCCAATACGGAGGCCCATAATCTCGCAAAGCATGCGTTATCTTTAGGGTTTGGCCGACACACTTGGCTAGGACAACCCGGCGATCTTTTTTTTGTACCTATGAACATTATGATTCAGTAATAAAGCTTTGTGAGATTCTCAACAAAAAAAAAGGTCTGCTCTGGGTTTTTTTTTCTAATTTTTCTCTTTTTCTTTCTGTTTTTAGTTTTCTTTTCATTGTTTCCTCACAGCATTCTTTTTTTTTCGTTTTTTCCTTTGTGTTTTCACTGGGTTTTCTTTTATTTCTTTTTTCTTGATTTTCTTCAGTTTTCTTTTGTTCCGTTCTTTCCTATTTTTTATTTTCCTTGGTATTTTTTTTGATTTCTTTGTTTCCATTAGTTTTCTTTTGTTTTTATTAGTTTCCTCATGGGGTTTTACGGTTTTCTTCATGTTGGCAGCTTTTCCTTCGCCTGTGAGGTGTTTCTTTTTTTCCGTTTCTTCGGTTTTCATCGCATTTCTTCAGGTTTTTTCTTCAACACATGTCTACTGTCTTGATAAACATTTATAGATTTATGTATATATAACGAACATTTCTCAAATAAATAATTAAAAAGTTTTAGAAATTTATGTTTGATGACTATTTTTTTTATATAGATAGTAAACTTTTGGTATTTATCAAGAACATTTCTTACTACATGTTTAACATTGTATGTAATAATTAACATTTTTTCATACATGCTCAAATAATTTCAAAATTATATTTAAATTTTAGCACACATTCTGTATTTTTTGTATACACCAGAAACATTTTTTGTACACGTTTAACATAATTGAAAAAGATGATTAATGTTTTTTCAAACCTTATATGTTTGAATTTTTCTTATGACAGGCACATTATAAATTCACTCATTTTGCTTTGTATATAGTCCGCACTAGAATCTCTAAAAAGATTTATATTTAGGAACAGAGGGAGTATATGTTTAGAATATTTGAAACTATAAAAAAATAAAAAAATAAAAAAATAAGGACTCCGATAAAATCCGAACGTTCGGATTTTAAGCATTTCATCCCGAACGTTTTTACATGGCAACTTTACTTGACGTGAGGTGGCAACTTTAGTTGTTAAGACATGGCAATTTTGTCCCAATTTTTTATTCAGAAAATTACAATATTTGCCAACCTCATGTGAACTAAAGTTGCCATAAAAAACGTTCGGGTTGCCATGCTTAAAATCTGAACGTTCGGGATTTATCATTGCCAAAAAATAAACGTTTGAAAACAGAAAAGAGAACGCGGCAGTGGCCTCTTGCTCGGTTGAATCGGCCCGGTGTGGGCCTCGCTTCGGGCCAGGCTAGCCATTAAACTCGGGTCAAGCGAGGTATAAGCACCTATAACAGCCTCACATGAGAGGACCTCATCAGCGCCGGAGGGGAATCCTATACGGGCCAAATCTTATTCGGCGCCTTAAGCGCCGAATATAGGCCATTTTGTACAGGGCGCATACCCCCCGGTCTCCATCGATGCTATATGGGTCGGCCTTTTTACCTTCTTTCTGATTTTGAAAACGTGAAGCAAAAAGTGGGTGAACATGTAGCAAAGTTGCCTCTTCCCGATTTAGGCAAAGTAAAACATAGTAAACTTAATATGAGTTTTAGCAAGATCATCATGAACGTAGTAAACTTACTATGAACAAAAAAAGCATACATCAATGGACAAAACAATTCTATGAAAAAAAAACATACATCAATGCATACATCCACGCATCATCCATACATCTGCATATACATACATACACCATACATACATACATCCACGGCCGACTTTAACGTAGCGTGAGCGCCAGCTTCCTCTCCTGGCGCTATAGGCGTCGAAGAGGAGCTCTCCCTATACGAGGCTTTCATATGGCATGCACTCCCCTAGCGGGGCTTTCATATGGGCCGTCCCATTTTACAGTTTTTCTTTTTCTTTTTCCTTATGCTTTTTTTTCTTCTGTATTTATGACTTCTAGTGCGAATTTTCCTTTCAAATTTGTGAACATTCTTTTTGTTCTTCCCATTCAAAAAATGTTCATCAATGTAAAAAAGTTCCATAATTCAAAAAATGTTCATCAAATTCAATTATTTGTTCATTGGATTTAAAAAATGTTCATCAAATTCCAAATTTGTCTACAAATTTCAAAAAGTGTTCATTGAATTCAAAATTTGGTCAGCCATTTTGCAAAAAAATTGTTCTTGAATGCTAATTTTGTTCATGAAGTTCAAAAAATATTCATCGAATTCAAAAATTGTTCATCAGATGCAAAAAAATGTTCATCATTATTAAAAATGCTAATGAAAATTGTTCATCAGAAGAAATTCATTCTTTTGAAATGGGAACATTTTTTAATTCAAGAACTATTTTTGGCAATTCACAATTCACATTTTTTGAATTTTAGAACCTTTCTGTAATCCTGAATTATTCGAACATAGAATAAAACAGGAAAAGTAAAAACCGAGAAAAGCAGGGGGCATCGAGCCCCGTAAATGGGTCCTCTCAATTGCTATATCATTAACTACCAAAATTTGATAGAGGTATTTAAGAGATGCACTTTGAATATGGTTGTGTGCATCAATGAATTCAGAGGTCGGAATTCTTAAATAGTTGCAACCCACTAACTATTTTTTTTCAAGCATGCAACACTTCCACGTCAACAAACCATGCACGCCGCCACGCCATTAATCTAACATCCCACGAACTATTCTGTTTATGCATGCAACCCTTTTCACATCAACAAATAATATGCATGGTTGCCAAATCATTTTCCATCACATTATAATTAATTATCACAATTATTCATGTGATCAACCTAATTATCCATGTTTTTGGCCAACCATCCCACGATAACATTTGGGTAATCTTCTAGTTATCCCCAATTCAAGGAATATTCACAAACACAAGCTTATTTTTATTCTTAAGTGTTATATTGGGTGTAATTGTGATCTATTTTGCTAAAAATAACAAAGGAAAAAATAATTTTCATCTATTCTAGAAGTGCTTATAGATCACCCTATAATCTTTCGAATCCCTTCCGCAGTACATCACTCCACCAATGGAGCATATGACTCTGGGAAACACACACACACACACACACACACACTATAACCATCTTATTATAATACATTGATCTAACATCTCACTAGCTATTTTTTCATGCATGCAACCCTTTTCATAGCAACAAATCATGCATGGCTGCCACATCATTTGCCATCACATTATAATTAGTTCTCGCAATTATTCATGTCCTCTCAACCTAATTATCCATATTTTCAGCCTGCCATCCCGCGACAGCGTGTGGGTTATCTTCTAGCTATCCTCAGTTCAAGGAATTATTCACAAAACAAGTTCATTTTTATTCTTAAGTGTTGTATTGGGCGTAATTGCGACCCATTTTGCTAAAAAGAACAAAGGAAAAAAATATTGACCCATTTTTGCTAAAAAGAACAAAAGAACACTATGTTGTATTGGGTGTAACCATCTTATTATAATATTTAGTAAACTTGTCCAAGAAAAGATGGTTGTTAATTAAAAGAGTAGCTAAAACATTACTGTAGAAAGCCAAAATTTTGTTTTACAATCTGTTGAACTTTAGCATTAACATCGATGACGGGAAACTCAGAGTGAATTGGAAACTAAGATTATTCTCACAATTTAAAATAATGCATACAAAGTGCCTACATCAAAAGGTTTTGCATCTACATTGGTTCTATCAAGTAGAACGGTCAGGTCTACGGGTGGGTTCATTGTGTATTATTTATTATAGTAAGAAAAAACACTAGCCATACATACAGTGGGAGGCAACTGTTCAGGAGAGGAAGATTCTAGACATTATTAAACAACCAATACCATTAAGTAAAGAGTTAATTAATCTTTTACTTCTCTCTCTCTCTCTCTCTCTCTCTCTCTCTCTCTCTCTCTCCCTACAAATTGCACACACCAGTTACCCATAGAGAGGTCACAACAAAACATGCTTTGGTAGATATTTGGATATTGCGGTTACCGCATTAGGCCTAATTTAAAAAAAATGTGAAATACACATGCCAAATTAATAATCTATTCCAACATGCCAATAAGAAGCCCATAACTAACTTGCAGCCAAAAGGGAAAAATGCAATGTGAAATATAAGATCAAATTGATTAAGTGGGAGAAAACACTAGTATATAAAGTAAAGGTTCCAAGAGGGACAAATCGCCTAAATTTGTTTTGGGTTAGTCAATTTTTCCTTGGTGTAGTAGAATTGAAAAATCAACTACCAACAAAAAGTTTTCAATATTTTTCAGAGGACCATTTTCCCTTTGCAAGCATGAAATAAAAGCCCAACAGATACTTTGTCTTGGTCCAAAACATAGCAGAAATTGACAAGATACCATGTAAGACACAAGACAAAGACAAATTTTTTTGAAGAAACATAAATTTAAAGAAAGAGGAAAAAGTTATGTTTTTTTAATGAAGAATGAATTAGTGGCATTGGTATTACCTTTTAAAAAGAAAGAAAAAAACAATTAAAACAAACAATGACCAAATTGCACAGAATTTACAGAAAAAATGGGGTTTTCATAATATGCAAGAATAGGCATACAATAGGGAAACTTTTGCAAAAAAGAAGTTTTCTAAGGAATGAATTAGCGGCACTGATATTAGCCATAAAAAGAATTAAAATGTAACAAAAACTACAAAATCCATAATGATGAAGTTTTCTAAGAAAGAATGAATTAGTGGTATTTGTATTACCCATTAAGTAGAAGAAAAAATGCACACAACTTTGCACTAAAATTGCACTTTATGTAGTATGCAAATAGGCAGATAATAGTTCAAGTTTTGCACTCTAGTATAATTTACACACATATTTTATAGTACTTGCATGTATACTTATACTCACCATAAGAAATAAATAAGTTTTAAAAGAAAGACGAATTAGTGACATTGGTATCACCCTTTAAGAAGATAGCAATTTAAAATTTAAATTATACAATGGAAAAAATTTGCCTACAATTTACACATAAATTGTGATTTTTTTTAATAATATGCAAGGCAGCATATAATAGTGGAATTGTTGGAAAAAACATGTTCTCTAAAAATGAATAAACTAGTGTCATCGGTATTACCCTAAAAAACAAAAATGAATTAAAAATAAGAAAATAAAAAAAAATTTCCTAAGAAAGAATGAATTAGTGGCACTGGTATTGCCCTTACCCTTTAATTAGAAAGAAATAAAAAAACTTGCACACTACTTTGCACTAAAAATAAACTTTTCGTAATATGTAAATATGCGTATAATAATGAAACTTTTGCACTATAATTTCCGTACTAATTGTGCGGTAGTTGCGTGTACACATTTCTCACCGAACATCCTAAAAATACCCAGAAATAAAAAAGGAAAACCGACTAAAAAAAAGAGGCAAGCGGTAAGAGGATTCAACGGCAAGAAAAATCGAATCAAGTAAATCTAAAAAACAGGCAACTTACATATATTTAAAGTGTTAAATAAGTTATATCTTTTTTTCGTCTTTGACTTGTGCAATCAGCAAGGGGGTTGCAGTAGTCTGTTTTAGGTCGCCGGAGTTCAGTTGCAGGTCACCCAAGTTTGTCCTCTTGCTTGCCATCGTTACCGAAGTCATACATACCTACACACTGAACCCTCTAAAACCACTTCAATTACTAATTCAAGGATGCATGACCTGAATGTATACGCAGCTGCGACATGGATGGATGCAAACTTGTCTGCGTCAATGGGGAAAAAACACCTAGGAATAGCGCGTGGCAGCCGGTGTTGTCGAGATATTCCAGCAGCTTGTGCTGGCTCAACGTTTGTCGATCAAACCATCACCGTTCTTCTTGTCTTACCTGGATGACGCAGCCCTCTCAGTTGCCGTTTCTCTGCCGTCCAAACACCAGACGACGGTCACACCAAACACAACCAGACAGCAAGAAAAGAAAAGAAAATACATCCAGCTCGCCGGCCAGCCAAATGGCCAAAACCGCACACACGCAAAAAGTTGTCCCTTGACCCGGCTCTGCCTTGGAGGCTCCTCCACCCGCACGCGCCCTCTACTTAACCAGCCTTCGTCGAGCTTGCGCTAGGCAGAGACTGTTTTGGCAGTAGCACACCTCTGTTGCCGTGACATTAATCGCCTTGCCGACGACGTCCCTGCCCTGACTTGTGAGTAAGTGACAGGGAAGCCATGCCGGTCAAGAGCGGCGCCAGCTTCCGGCTCACGGCGCTACCGATGATTGTCATGGCGCAGCTGCTCGCCGCTGCCGTGTTCACGCTCACCCTGGTATGGGTGCTGCACTTCAGGGAGGGCGTCACCTGGGAGATGGGCTCTATCCCGCAGCTGGTTTACACGGTAAAACTCACGACTCTCCTCAACTCTCGAGGGGATATGTTTCGCCGAGATATGCACAACTCTGCCTATCTGAACCTAAGTGAGGCTGATAGTCCAACAGACTATCCTATTTCCTCAACACACCAGATAGGGACTAATAAATTCCAATTATGTTTAGCTTCGTGGTAGGTTTAGCTAAAAAAAAGTTGCACAAAAGGATAGTGTTTTTTTAGGAATAGTGTTTTTACTATAGAGATTTGTTGCTAAGCTTTTTAATGCACTTATCACCTCACCTAAACACTAATGCATTGAAAGAGGCCTAATGATCCTTTGATTGTTTTATTTTGATAGGCACACCCCCTCTTCATGGTCATCGGCCTTGTCATTTGCACCGGAGAAGGTAAACTCATTCAATTTGAAGGATTTTCACAGGAAAAATTATAGGAATGAGGATTTAAGAGGAAAGCTCCATGTAGATGCATTCAGTTTGTAGGAAACAAGCACAATTTTTCTCAGTGATACGCTCGCAAAAAAAAAATTCTCAGTGAAACTGTTTGTTTCTTACGTTTTTGGAGGAAACTACATTTTTTTCCAACCGGGTCAACCCTCTTTCCATTACTTGCTTAACTGAAATATAATGTTTGTTACACCAACCAACAAATAGGGCAAGGGGAGGGAGGGGGAACTGGAGCAATAACAAGATATCCATGGAAAGTGTTCGATATCGAAATACCCTTTTTGATATCGGAACACCTTCCACTAGATGAAACCTGTTAACACTAAACATCAGCTCAACATAGCACAAAAGACTAGCCTACTAAACAGGCAAACTAGAAAGTTAATTGTAAAAGAGACATCTAGATAGAACCACAAAACAGCCTATTATCTAACTCGCAACTCGGATATTAAAGGAAAGTACATATTGATTAAAATATCAGTCCTTTATCTTAAAAAATAATCAAATATCCTTTTTGCGTAGAAATAAGTCGAGGCAATTCCTCATTTCGGCAAATGCGTCATTCTATTATATTTATGTACTGTTCAAAATTCATATGCTGTTTTGTTTCCTCCAAACTAAAAAGACTCACCTAGATAACTTGCATTGGACGATCGATGTGCAGCGGTGATGGCGTACAGGATCGTGCTGGGCCCGCGTGCGGCAAGGAAGGCGGTGCACCTTTTGCTGCATCTGCTTTCCCTGGGCTTCGCAGCCGTTGGGTTGTACGCCGCCGTCAAGTTCCACCGCGATTCCGGCCTCCCTGACATCCACTCCTTGCATTCCTGGCTGGGAATAGCCACCATCGGCCTCTATGCCCTTCAGGTATGCCAATCAATTGCATATTGTCATTCCTTTAAATTTCAAACAACATAAAAAAGTTATTTCAGTATATCACAGTCCAAAAATACTTGCTTAGTTCATGTACATGTCAATCGTGATTGGTTGTGCAGTGGCTGGTGGCTTTCGTGTACTTTGTGTTCCCTGGGGCTATGATGACCATGAGGGCAGACTACGCGCCGTGGCACATCTTCTTCGGCATCGTCATCTTCCTCATGGCCGTTTGCACTGCTGAGACCGGCCTCGCCAAGTACATCTTCCCTGGCAACGACTACCCAAGCGAGGCGTTCGTCGTCAACTTCCTTGGGATCTCCATATTCGTGTTTGGTGTTACCGTTGTCCTAGCCGTCATCCTTCCGTCAAGATACTAGGTAACTGCAACTCAGCGGAGTATGATGGCTAGGCGGTGGAGAAGAAAACCAATTGCCCGGCTTAATTATTCATCAGCGGATCTCACTTAGTAAGCAGATGTAAAGCTTCCAATCAAAAAACTTTCACATGTTTTTACATGTCCGTCGGTGTCTTGTAGAGGTATATTAGTTACACATGACTTATTTGAATGTGGGGGTGTAACCTCTTATCATCGGGGTCTGTCGAC
>NC_041385.1:842309949-842333905 GCF_002162155.2 Triticum dicoccoides | reverse complement strand
GGCGAAAAATAGCCCTTCTTTGTTGTCTTATTTATTGGATAAATATATCGAGATAGAGATTAAGTACAATGTGGGCATACTAACCCGAATCTGGTCAGATGCTTGTTGCATCAGTAGCTATGGTTTTGGATACCGGGCGGTAAATTCGGTTACCGCCCGGTAACCGCGTTTCTTGTTCCCCACGAGAATCATGTATACCGGGCAGAAAATCTTGAACTTTTTGAATTTAAACTCCTATGCCTAGTTAAATAAGGTATATCTCTAACTGAAACACAAGCATACTCGCGTCCTAGTGGTAAGGATCTTGAAGCAGCAACTGCAGGTCATGTGTTTGAGGACAGCAATCAGCTATTTATCCTTTTTGATTTTTGAAGCTGTAATTTCTAAAAAATAAGAGAGTGGGAGGGTCAAACTCGCGACCTGCAGTGCGCAGCTTCGGAGCAGACCTCTTACCGCTGCGCTAGCACTAGTGTAGATAACATTTTGTGCTCAAGGCTTTTTTATTCGTGCCTTAAAGAATTTTTCAAATTTTGATTTTAAATTTTGCTCGGATTTTTTTCTGAAATTTCGTGGTTACCATGGTAACCGAGTTTACCGCCCCCATCGAGAAAAATGTTCCATTTGGAATTCAAACACATGCCAACTGCTTCATTAGGAGTAGAGATATGTATCCTCTCCTCAAGGTGTCAACTCCCGCCATTATACTCTACCACGTGTAATCTGGTAAAGGTAGCATCCACTAGATCATAATCAGGGAATTATTTTGCTTTGAGAATAACAACACATAATGACGTTGGATTGTCAGTATCATGCAATCTGGTAAAGCGCAGATGTGTAAATATAAATAGACCACATACTTTTCTTAGATTTCATATTGTCAGTACAAGTTGTTGGGACAAACCCGGATAGCTCTCTTTCTCACACACACACACACTCGCTCGGGCGTAGATGGAAGAAGGAGAGGGACACAAATATTTTCGGCGCACAAACGCCCCGCCGCACGAACGGCCTTACTTTACTGGGCACATACCCCGGCTCGGCTCATACCCATCACCATGGATCGGTAACACACCGGCAGTCCGGCACCCGCAACACGAGCAGTAGAGAGGGGTTTTATACGCGGTGTGCGCACACACACCCCAACAGCCACACACGCACGCACAGCCCAGCCACACCGCAAGTCACTCACGCACTAGCTAACGCACTAAATGCAGGCATGCATCCTTGACTCGGCCACTAACAACTTATCCATGGATGCGTGTGACTCAATCCTCTCCTGCTAACTAGACATGCAACTAACAAACTTGCATCAAGATTATGGCTAACACAAGTGTTCAACGACACATTACAGTACTAGTCTGTATACTATTTTCATCTCAAAGACTACTAAATTTTCAACATATACTATGTTTCCGTGCCATCTTGTACGTCCATGTATATTTTTTTCTTCTATGTTTAAAGCAAGAGAGAGGTTGGAGATGCAAGAAAGCCGCCTAAGAAATAGATCTTTGTCTTCACGAGTTTACAAGCAATAGATGTTTGTCTTCAGGTGCAATGTTTCACCATATAAAGTACTTGAGTGTTTTCATCACGTCCTTTACCATGTGCGGTAGTGAGATATACTCGATGCAGTAGTCTTCCAGTTCCGTGCAACCATGGCGCCCAGCCAGCCTCAGAGTGGCCAAAGCGTACTCCGGCGTCATCTTCTCCGCCAGCAGGTTCTCGCATAGCCGCTTCATCCTCTCCAGGCGGAACCGGCATGCTGCCGCCAACATTTCTCCAGCGACGGTCATCGTTGAATGCCCGGTGGCAGGAGCAACTAGGTCTTCGACGCAAGGCGGCTTGTCGGTGTAGATGAAGTGTAGGATGGCCTTGAAAACCACGGCTCTAATGCCATCAATATTCACATGGTTGGTTCCCGATTCTTCCACCAGATCGTACAGCGCCGGCGAGCGTGCGGCGATCACGAACCTGTGCGCGCAGATCTCGATCTCCTCTACTACGAATTTCACATCCCAACCCTCCTCACTCGCTAGCAGCCGCTCGAGATGCCAAGCCAGGTTGGATGGTGGCACGATCATCGGTACGGGGACAGGGCCGCCCGTTGCGATGGTGCTGCTAGTGGAGGATCCTGTGGTTACCGCAAGTCGGCATTGTACGGTAAAAGAGTCGTCATGTCCCACGTAGTGTGAGTTTGCATATGCCACCGTGATGAATTTTGGCCACCCCATTCTATGGCACGCCCTGCCGGCAAAGATGTGTGTTAGATTATGGGGAGGAAACGGATGCGACTTGTCGGTGGGGTGGACGGGCTTAAAGGTCGCTGTTGCTTTCACCTTAGTTTCATCGTCGTTTATGGTAGGCCAAACGAAGACGCCAATGTACTCCGACGTGTCCTCTGGTTGTCCTGATGGGGTCACCTCTATGGTCCACTCGTAACCCCCCACCTGGAAACTGCCAGATCGGATGTACTCACCGACACTATGCACCTCCCTCACCCAGCTCAAGCTTTGAATGGTGAACTCGTGCGTGCCAATAACCACCGCAGGCGGATTATACCTTGACGCGCTTGTCATTGTTTCTCTGTTGCCGCTGCCCTCGCAGGTGCCGGTGGAAGAAGTATTAGCGGGAGATCTTTTGCGGGCCATTGTGGTCTTAGCTAGTTTCTTCGTGATCTCATGTATGAAAGAGGGGCATGTCTTTTCGAGTTCTTTGTACTCCTCGGTGGCCTCCACAGCGTCGTACACGTCTGGGTCGGACGCCATGAACTCGATGCACGATGCCTCAAGCTGCTGGCAGCTCTGCCGGCCGTCCACCTGCACCAACGTTGTCATGACATTTTCGACGTCCATGCTCTCGGAGAGTATCTTCTCGCACATGAGCCTAAGCCTCTCTAGGTCATAGAGATCCGCGGCCACGAGCAGGTCCTGTGCCATGGCCACACGGCATCTTCCTCTCCTGGGTGTAGGCTGCTCGTCGGTGTAGATGAAGTAGAGCATCGCCCTCAAGGTGGAGGCGCTCATGCCGTCCATTATGAAGCGCCGCGTGCTCCGCTCCTTCATGTCCCCGCATAAGAACTGGGCGCGGAATACAGGCGACCGCATGGCCATTACCAGCTTGTGCGCCTCGATCTCGGTACCATCCTCGAGGACGAATGTCACGTCCGGCTCGGGCGACTGCCTCTCCCTGAGAAGCCTGTGCAAGTCTTGGGAGATGCTGGGGGGCGGAGGAACGGAGACGAAGCAGTTCCTGGTGCTGGTGGCGGAGTTGTTCTCCTGCTGCTGGAGGAGGACCTCGACGGTGCAGTGTATGGTGAGGCAGTCGGCGTCCGTGTCGACGTAGCGCGACTCATGGCGCCGGAACGCAACCGGGACGGCGAGCTCCCAGGCGACTGCGCCCGTGGACCAAGCGAGAAAGGTCCTGGGCTTGTCGCTACGCCACACGGCGGCCGGGAACCTGCCGGTGCCGCTGCGCTCGTCGATCCGGAGGCTGGCCATGGCGACGACGTCCTCGTCGGTCTCGTTCTTGGAGAGCTCCAGGGAGATGGACGCCAGGCCGCATCGCGCGCTGCGATCGTGGAGGCGACACACGAGGGCCCAGATGAAACCGCCGGCGTGGAAGCTGCCGGACCGGACGGATCCGACGAGCGCCTCCCGCGCCGTGCTGTAGCCAGCGATGTCGAACTGGTGCGTGGCTTGCGCGAACGCAGACCTGTGCGTCGACCGCGTCTTCTGCGACGGCGCCGCCATGATCGATTTGACCATAACCTAGCTGCACGGTGTAACAAGATCGATCCCTATATACACGATAGACACTTTTTTTTAGCCGTACGATAGAGAAATTTTATGGTTGGTTGGTTTTTTCTAGACAAACTCGGAAGTTTTTATCAAAGGACGCCGATAACTGCCAGACGTGTGGGCGTTAAGGGGACTGCCCACATGTTTTGTGTGGTGTCTAAGAGTACCAGCCCACACGTCTACGTGTGGGCAAAACAACTAGCATCCGCACACATCTTTTTTTCCTCGTGGTTCCTCTCATACACCAACGTGTGGGCAAAATGTTTAACACCCACACAACCTCTCTCAGCCACCTACCTCACGGTCCCGCGTGCCCCGCGTGACAGTCACCATGCGTCCCCGCGGTTGCCATGGTCCAGACCCTCTTCAATGTCCGTTTACCTGCAGTTGCCATGTCACTGAACTACAGTTGCCATGTCGAACAACTACAGTTGCCATGGTTGCTCAACTGCAGTTGCCATGTATGGTCTGGTCTGCTGCAGTTACCATGATTTTAAAAATTTAGGATTTGCCATCTACTAACACTACGCAGTTGCCATATATGGCCTGGTCTACTACAGTTGCCATGATTTCAAAACTTTAGGAGTTGTCACCTACTAACACTAGGCAGTTGCCATGTAGCACTATAAAAAAGGCATGGCAAAAAAACATGTTCGGGTAAAAGAGAGAGTTGTCATGTGCTCATAAGCCTGCTAGGGCAGTTGCCTTGTAAAAAGAAAGAGTTGTCATCTGCTTACGTGCACTCTAGGGCAGTTGCCATGTATCATGCAAAAACACATGGCAACTCGGATAAAAAAAGAGTTGCCATCTGCTTACAAGTAAAGCTATGGCAGTTGCCATGTACCCTGCAGAAAAACATGAAAACTGACAGTTTTGGGTATGGGCGAGGAGACGGGCGTGTGGGCGAAGTGATAAACACCCACACACCAGCCCCTCTGCGTGCGTGGAAACTGGTGTGTGAGAGAATTGCTAAACACCCACACACCAGCTCCCGCGTGATGAAAAAATGACGTGTGGGCGACCGGGTGAATGCCCACACATCAGCCCAGTCCTACGTGGCACATAAAAACTGTTAGAACGCGTCAAGATTCGTGCAAAATTGGTTGGACGAGGATCCATGCATGTGGGCGAGTTGCCAGACGCCCGCACATGTGGGCGTTAGTGTTTTCATTATTAAATCATGAAAACGTTTACACAGACGAAAGAAAGTCCATCCGGCTGGCCTAACCACACATGTCGGCTAGCCGGAAGCGATAAAGCATGTTTCGCAAGTTTGTGAGCCTCAACATTCGAGCTCCTAAATTCGTGACTAATATTATATGCCTAAAAAGTAGATATATGATCTAATATTTCATGTACAAGTGCTCCATAAACCGTCGGGTTTCTTTCTCAGACATCTTCCATGAGACCACGACCACCTTGCAATCGGATGAAACTTGAATCCTCCGCTCATACAGATCCTCTGCCAGAGAAAGAGACTCCCTAATTGCCAAGCATTCAAGAGTGGTTGGGTATGAGATTCTCATGAACACCACTGCCGAAGCTCCCAGGAAAGCACCTGAGTGTTCTCTGCATATAGCTCCCACAGCTCCGTATCTCCCTTCCTCTCCCAACTGCGGCGTCCACATTAATTTTTGCTGCTCCCGCCAGAGGTGGTATCCAGTGTGATGGTCGAGGGCTAGACCTTGGTGCCGATACTCATGGCTGTTTTATAACCTCCAACTCTCTCAAATATGACTGCACAAAGGAGTGTGTTGAGAATGGACTTTTGTATATCTGCTCATGAATCGCCTTACATCGTGCACCCCATATATCCCAGAGTGTGACCACAAATTTTATGAACTCTGCTTGAGGCAGCACTTCTTGCATGGAGAATAACCAATCTTTGGCAATGTCATTGATGTTTGTACTAATCCCGTCAAGAATTGCTTCTAATGAAAGCGCCCACGTACTCCTTGAGACGGTGCAATTCAGGAGAGCATGGTGTCAAGTATCCTCCGCTCCACATAGGATGCATGAACTGCTAGTAGACATGTTGCAGCGATTCGAAAGTCCTGCCGCCGGTATCGTATGATGTGCCAATCTCCATAGGAAGTTCTTGAGTTTCGACGGAACCTGAACCCCCCATAGATGTGACCAAAACATGCTATCTGTTTCGCTGTGTGAGGATCCTCCTTGCTCGTACAACCAAGCCTCTCGGCTGAGCTTAGTTTGTTGGATCATTCTGTACGCCGACCTGACGGTGAACCGGCCGGTCCTTTCCTCACTCCACGCCCAAAAATCATCATTCTAGCGTGTGCACAAGGGTATTTGCAAAATTGCCTCTGCATCAATCGGAATGAATGTCGTCCGAACAAGTTGTTCATTCCATGATGAGGGGGCTGGGATGATCAACTCGGAGACTTTAGAAGGTGGATGTTGTAGCAGCGATGCTAGAGGCCAAGGTTGGTTGGTTGGTTTTACTCGCGCGTCGTCTCTTCGGCGTCAACGCACGCAGGCACGCACGGACATTTTTCTTCTTCTTTTTCGGGCGGCCTGCTGCATGCGCAAGCCAAGGGCCCAGGCCCAGCAGATCCATCGTCATGTCTGGTTGACTCCAGTGTCTCAAAAAAAAGTCTGGTTGACTCCCTGGTTTCCGGCGAGCGAGCGAGGCAGCGCTGGATTCTGCAGATTTAGGTAGAAAAAATGGCAAATACATCATGGTGTTTTGCTATAATGTTATATCTGGTGGATAGCATGACGTTTTTGTGAGTTTGTCAGGGGAACAGAAAATGCATGAATATAACAGTTGTTGTGAAATTGACATAAAGAATGCGTGAATCTAACAATCCCATTTTTTTTAGTGTGATCTAACTATTATAAATTGCACAGCTGTTCCAAAAGTGCTTTTCCATTTCTGTTGTTGCAGTATACAATGTTGTGCTAAGAACTTGTCAGTTCAATTCAAGAAACAAAATGCGAGTAAGTTTTGAGAGATTGCAGGAAATCAAAGAGAATCGTACTATTTAGTTAGGAACTTAGGGCATAGCTTGTGATGTCACGGATTACCACTAGTAGAAAAGAGGGCTTTGCTTCAGGCCGGGTCAGCCCATTAGTCCCGGTTCAGTCCAGAACCGGGACCCATGGGGGCATTGGTCCCGGTTCGTGAGCCCAGGGGGCCGGCCGGGCCACGTGGGCCATTGTTCTCGGTTCGTCTGGACCTTTTGGTCCGGATGAACCGGGGCCAATGGGTCTGGCTCCTGGCCCACCATCATTGGTCCCGGTTAGTGGCTCGAACCGGGACAACTGGCTACCCTTTAGTCCTGGTTTATGCCACGAACCAGGACCATTGAGGTGCCTATATATACCCCTCGCCTGCGAGCAGAGCACTCCACTGCTCTATTTTTCTCTGGCCGAGGAGGGGAGGGCTCTGTGGTGCTCTAGCTCACCTTCTATGCACTTGAGGTGTTCGATGAAATGCCCGAGCCACACTAGTTAAGCTTTCTCCTCTCGAAGCACGACCTCCGAACTCTATTTTTTCCGAGATTTGTCTAGGTTTATATTAGCGGCCCGTCACGCCCCGTCCCCGTCTTCACTGTCGTCGATCGCCCGCGTCGATCTCGTCGCGGGCACCACCATGGTGAGCCTCTTGTTCTTATCTTCTTTCTAAAAAAATTCTTGCTTTAGATAGATACTTATCTAATTTTCTTACTATTTTATTGCTTGTTATTATAAAGTGCGATGGTTTTGGTATCCGCCCCCGTCGGCCCTCGTCCTGTCTATTTATTGTTTATGAAAATTATGCCAACCAACGTGACATAGATTTTATTTATCTAGGAGGTATGTGAACCGGAAATTCCAACCGACCCTATTGTCGAGAGGTTAAATTTAGTTGAAGAAGAAAACAATTTATTGAAGGAAAAAATAAAACAAATTGAGGAGGAGAAGATGATATTGGAGTTGCATGTTGCGGATGTCGTCGATGATCACAAGATCAAGATGGATGCAATGCGCTTGAAGATTAGAGAGATTAGAAAATATGCCATTCATACCGAGGCTTGGTATCATTATGCCCTTGGATCAATTGTTACCTTGGTTGCGATTATGATCGCATTTGTTTTCGCATTGAAATGTTTCACATAGTTTCAATGTATGGTTTAATTAATTTAGATGCTCTGGAGAGCTTTATGTTGTTAGATGAGAACTATGTATGTACTTTGGTTTTAATGTGATGATGAATTTCTATTAATTTGGTCACTTAATTATCTATTCATGATGTTTTGTAATGGTTTTTGACACACTTAATTATATATAATGCACGCAGATGAACCGGCAATGGATGTATGGTGACAGACACACCTCCGAGTACATTAAGGGCGTGCATGATTTTCTCGAAGTGGCTGAGGCAAACAAGCAGAATGGTTTTATGTATTGTCCATATCCTAAATGTGGGAATACATAGTCTTACTCTGACCGGAAAATCCTTCACACCCACCTGCTTTACAATGGTTTCATGCCACACTATAATGTTTGGACGAGGAACGGAGAAATAGGGGTTATGATGGAAGACGGCGAAGAAGAAGAGGACGATGACAACTATGTGCCCCCTCAATACGGTGATGCTGCAATGGCGGAAGCTGCTGAAGATCAAGAGGAACCAGATGATGTGCCCAAAGATGCTGCAACAAGGGAAGTTGCTGAAGATCAAGAGGAACCAGACAATGTGCCCGATGATGATGATCTCCGCCGGGTCATTGTCGATGCAAGGACGCAATGCGAAAGTCAAAAGGAGAAGCTGAAGTTCGATGGCATGTTAGAGGATCACAAAAAAGGGTTGTACCCCAATTGCGAAGATGGCAACACAAAGCTCGGTACCGTACTGGAATTGCTGTAGTGGAAGGCAGAGAATGCTGTGTCTGACAAAGGATTTGAGAAGCTACTGAAAATATTGAAGAAGAAGCTTGCAAAGGATAACGAATTGCCCGACAGTACATACGCAGCAAAGAAGGTCGTATGCCCTCTAGGATTGGAGGTGCAGAAGATACATGCATGCCCTAATGACTGCATCCTGTACCGCGGTGCGTACAAGGATCTGAACGCATGCCCGGTATGCGGTGCATTACGGTATAAGATCAAACGAGATGACCCTGGTGATGTTGACGGTGATCCTCCCAGGAAGAGGGTTCCTGCGAAGGTGATGTGGTATGCTCCTATAATACCATGGTTGAAACGCCTGTTTAGAAACAGAGAGCATGCCAAGTTGATGCAATGACACAGTGAGGACCGTAAGAAAGATGCGAAGTTGAGAGCACCCGCTGACGGGTCGCAGTGGAGAAAAATCGAGAGAAAGTACTGGGATGAGTTTGCAAGTGACCCAAGGAACGTATGGTTTGCTTTAACGCGGATGGTATTAATCCTTTCGGGGAGCAGAGCAGCAATCACAGCAGCTGGCCCGTGACTCTATGTATGTATAACCTTCCTCCTTGGATGTGCATGAAGCGGAAGTTCATTATGATGCCAGTTCTCATCCAAGGCCCTAAGCAACCCGGCAATGACATTGATGTGTATCTAAGGCCATTAGTTGAAGAACTTTTACAGCTGTGGAATGGAAACGGTGTACATACGTGGGATGAGCACAAACAAGAAGAATTTGACCTAAAGGTGTGTTGTTGTTTGTGACCATCAACGATTGGCCCGCTCTCAGTAACCTTTCAGGACAGACAAACAAGGGATACCACGCATGCACGCACTGTTTAGCTGACACCGAAAGTATATATCTGGGAAGCTGCGGGAAGAATGTGTACCTGGGCCATTGTCGATTTCTTCCGACCAACTATCAATGTCGAAAGAAAGGCAAGCATTTCAAAGGCGAGGAAGATCACCGGAAGAAGCCCTCCATGCGTACCGGTGATCACGTACTTGCTATGGTCAATGATTTACACGTAATCTTTGGAAAGGGTCTCGGCGGACTAGCTGTTCATAGGGACGCTGAGGGACACGCACCCATGTGGACGAAGAAATCTATATTTTGGGACCAACCCTACTGGAAAGACCTAGAGGTCCGCTCTTTGATCGATGTGACGCACGTGACGAAGAACCTTTGCGTGAACCTGCTAGACTTCTTGGGTGTGTATGGGAAGACAAAAGATACAACCGAGGCACAGGAGGACCTGCAACATTCGCACGAAAAAGACGGAATGCCTCCAAAGCAGTATGAAGGTCCTGCCAGCTATGCTCTTACCAAAGAAGAGAAGGAAATCTTCTTTGCATGCCTGATACGTCTCCAACGTAACTACTTTTCCAAACACTTCTGCCCTTGTTTTGGACTATAACTTGCATGATTTGAATGAAACTAACCCGGACTGACGCTGTTTTCAGCAGAACTACCATGATGTTGTTTTATGTGTAGAAAAGAAAAGTTCTCGGAATGTCCTGGAAATCCACGGAGGCACTTTTCAGAATTAATAAGAATTTTTGGCAAAAGAATCAAGGCCAGGGGGCCCACGGGCTGCCATGAGACAGGGGGCGCCCCCCTAGGGGCGCGCCCTCCTATCTTGTGGGCCCCCCGGACCTCCTCCGACCTCAACTCCAACTCCATATATGTCGTCTCGGGGAAAAAAAGTCAAGGAGAAAGTTTCATCGCGTTTCACGACACGGAGCCGCTGCCAAGCCCTAATCTCCCCCGGGAGGGCTGATCTGGAGTCCGTTCGGGGCTCCGGAGAGGGGGATTCGTCACCGTCGTCATCATCAACCATCCTCCATCACCAATTTCATTATGCTCACCGCCGTGCGTGAGTAATTCCATTGTAGGCTTGCTGGACGGTGATGGGTTGGATGAGATTTACCATGTAATCAAGTTAGTTTTGTTAGGGTTTGATCCCTAGTATCCGCTATGTTCTGAGATTGATGTTGCTATGACTTTGCTATGCTAAATGCTTGTCACTAGGGCCCGAGTGCCATGATTTCAGATCTGAACCTATTATGTTTTCATCAATATGTGTGTGTTCTTGATCCTATCTTGCAAGTCTATAGTCACCTATTATGTGTTATGATCCGACAACCCCGAAGTGACAATAATCGGGATACTTCTCGGTGATGACCGTAGTTTGAGGAGTTCATGTATTCACTATGTGTTAGTGCTTTGGTCCGGTTCTCTATTAAAAGGAGGCCTTAATATCCCTTAATTTCCACTAGGACCCCGCTGCCATGGGAGGGTAGGACAAAAGATGTCATGCAAGTTCTTTTCCATAAGCATGTATGACTATTTACAAAATACATGCCTACATTACATTGATGAATTGGAGCTAGTTCTATATCACCCTATGTTATAACTATTGCATGAGGAATCGCATCCGGCATAATTATCCATCACTGATCCATTGCCTACGAGCTTTTCACATATTGTTCTTCGCTTATTTACTTTTCCGTTGCTACTGTTACAACTATTACAAAAACCCAAAAACATTTACCTTTTCTGTTGCTACTGTTACCATTACTATCATACCACTCTCGCTACTAAATACTTTGCTGCAGATACTAAGTTATCCAGGTGTGGTTGAATTGACAACTCAATTGCTAATACTCAAGAATATTCTTTGGCTCCCCTTGTGTCGAATCAATAAATTTGGGTTGTAATTCACCCTCGAAAGTTGTTGCGATCCCCTACACTTGTGGGTTATCAAGACTAATTTATGGCACCGTTGCCAGGGAGCATAGCTCTATTCTCTGAGTCACTTGGGATTTATATCTGTTGATTACTGTGAAGAACTTGAAAGACGCTAAGACCAAGATTTTGCCCTCAACTACGAGGGGAGGTAAGGAACTGCCATATAGCTCTGCACTAGATTCTCCTTCCGTTATTAGTAAGCTTGCGACACTTAAACCTGCTACTGCTATGAATTCTGATATTTCACATGTTATCGATGATGCCACTTCTGCTTTGCATGATACTTATGATGACACTACTTCTGTGCGTGATACTACTTTGCCATTAGGTGAATTTCTTGATGAACAACTTGATAGAGTTAGGGGGAATGAAAATATTGAAGAACCTATTATTGATGATAGTGATGATGAACGTTCCCCCAATGATTATGTATTACCTGTTGTTCCTAAGGGTTATGTTATGAACAAAGAAGCTGCTGAAGCAATTCTTACTTGCAATGATAGATCTGATCTTAAGAAATTATTAGCTAAATGGAAGCAGCAGTCTCTTAATGCTAGAATGAAACCCGATCCTACTTTTGCTACTTCACCTATCTGTGTTACTGATAAGGATTATGAATTCTTCGTTGATCCTGATATTATTACTTTAGTTGAATCTGATCCTTTTTATGGCCTTGAATCTGAAACTATTGTGGCACATCTTACCAAGCTAAATGATATAGCCACCCTATTTACTCATGATGAGAGGTCTTGCTATTTATATATCCTTAAGATATTTCTGTTCTCATTAAAGGGTGATGCTAAGACTTGGTATAATTCTCTTGCTCCTGGTTGTGTGCGTAGTCCCCAGGATATGATTTATTACTTCTCTGCTAAATATTTCCCTGCTCATAAGAAACAAGCTGCCTTGCGGGAAATATATAATTTTGTGCAAACCAAAGAAGAGAGTCTCCCACAAGCTTGCGGGAGGCTTCTCCGGTTGCTTTATGCTTTGCCTGATCATCATCTTAAGAAAAATGAAATACTTGATATCTTTTATAATGGACTAACCGATGCTTCCAAGGACCACTTGGATAGTTGTGCTGGTTGTGTTTTCAGGGAAAGAACAGTCGACGAAGCTGAAATACTATTGAATAATATGTTGACTAATGAAAATAATTGGACTCTTCCCGAGCCAGTTCCTGAAGTAATTCCAGAACCAATTGAGCCAACTCCTGAGCCTATTCCTAAACCCACTCCAAAGAAGAGAGGTGTTTTATTTCTCAGTCCTGAAGATATGCAAGAGGGAAAGAAATCAATGAAAGAAAAATGTATTAAAGCTGAAGATGTTAAGAATTTACCTCCTATTGAAGAAATACATGGTCTGAATACACCGCCTGAAGAACCACATTATCTTGATAACCCGACACAGGTAGTGAAGGTAAATTCTCTCTATAGATACGATAAAGTTGAAATGCCCTCTACTAAATTTCATAGCCCATGCTTAGATGAATTTGATGACTTTATGGCTAGACAAGAAAGTTTTAATGCTTATGTTGGTAGAGAGTTAAAGAATAACGCTTTTGAGATAGGACGCGTAGGTGATAATCTGGCTAGAGTTAAATATGAACTTCACCGCGTTAGCAAATATGCTTCTATGGTTGCTACTGAAGCTGAGCAAGTACTCAAATCTCAAAACGATTTGCTTGATGAATTGAATAATAAAAATGACTTTGCTGTTAGAGTGGCTACTAGAACTGGTAGAATGACTCGGGAACCTTTGTATCCTGAAGGCCACCCTAAAAGAGTTGAACAAGATTCTCAAAATAATAATCTAGATGTTCCTAGTTCTTCTAAGAAGAAGAAAAAGAAGAATGATAGGACTTTGCAAACTTCTAGTGAACCTAATGTAGAAACACCTGAGAATCCCAATGATATTTCTATCTCTGATGTTGAAACACAATCAGGTGATGAACATGAACCTAGTAATAATGTTAATGATAATGTTCATGTTGATGCTCAACCTAGCAAAGATAATGATGTAGAGATTGAACCTGCTGTTGATCTTGATAACCCACAATCAAGAAACCAACATTATGATAAGAGAGATTTTGTTGCTAGGAAGCACGGTAAGGAAAGAGAACCATGGGTTGAAAAACCCATGCCCTTTCTTCCTAAACCATCCAAGTCAAAGGATGATGAGGATTTTGAGCGTTTTGCTGAAATGATTAGACCTATTTTCTTACATATGCGCTTAACTGATATGCTTAAAGTAAATCCTTATGCTAAGTATATGAAGGATATCATCACAAATAAAAGAAAGATACCGAAAGCTGAAATTTCCACCATGCTTGCTAATTACACTTTTAAGGGTGGAATACCAAAGAAACTTGGAGATCCGGGTGTACCAACTATACCATGCTCCATTAAAAGAAATTATGTTAGAACTGCTTTATGTGATCTTGGAGCCGGTGTTAGTGTTATGCCTCTCTCTTTATATCGTAGACTTGAATTGAATAAGTTGACACCTACTGAAATATCTTTGCAAATGGCTGATAAATCAACTGTTATACCTGTTGGTGTTTGTGAGGATGTGCCTGTTGTGGTTGCAAATGTCACTATTTTAACAGACTTTGTTATTCTTGATATTCCCGAGGACGATAGTATGTCTATTATCCTTGGTAGACCTTTTCTTAATACTGCAGGGGCTGTTATTGATTGCAACAAAGGCAATGTCACTTTTGATGTTAATGGTAATGAGCATATGGTACACTTTCTAAGGAAACAATCTCAAGTTCATAGCATAAATTCAATTGAAAAAGTTCCAACTATCATTTTTGGAGGTTTTGAATTTTCTCTCCCTACTGTCAAGAAAAAGTATGATATTCTTATTGTTGGGGATTTTCATATCCCCGTTGAGGTAACTTAGTGTTATTCGAAATTTCTCCGGTTCCGTGCTATTCGGAATGAGTTTGTTAACAAGACTTGATCAACCTTGTTAGTGGATTCATTTTGATGATAATGAGATGGATGAAACTAGAAGGCACAACCTTATGTACCCTCCTTTTACTTTCTGTTATTTAGAATAAATAAAGAAAAAAATAGTATTATCTATCTGTTTTCTGATTTATCCGTGCATTAAAAAATAGTCCGAAAATAAAAGTGCTCCAAATTCCCTGCAAATTTAGTATGATTTTTTCTGGAATATTTGAGGATTTTAGGCACTGAAAACACTGCAGGAGGGCCAAGCACCAGGCCACGAGAGAGGAGGGCGCCCCCCTGTAGGGCGCGCCCCCCTGTCTCGTGGGCCCCTGGTGACTCCCCTCAACTTATGCCAGCACCCACACACGCCATCTTCTACCCAAAAAATCCCCATCCAGCTCAAGCCCGAGTTCTAGCTCATTTTGCTACGATCTTCGATCTCTTAGCTCAGAGCTCCATTCACAAAACTGCTTTGGGAGATTGTTGCTTCGTATGTGACTCCTCCATTGGTCCAATTAGTTTTTGTTCTAGTGCTTTATTCGTTGCAAATCCTTGCTGCCTTGGTGACTCTCTTCTTGAGCTTGCATGTTAAATTTTTGAGGTCCCAAGCAATTTCAATGCATGATATAGGCTCTAGGAACTTGTAGGGGTAGCTGCTATCAACCTTGTTTAGTTTTATGCACTTTTATGTTGAAGTTACTAAAATTTCAGATTTTTTCAGAAAAAGAAATATGCTTAGGAGAATGTACCAAGGTGGCTCCTTGGCAAAGAAAGGGCCAAGGATTGCTATACGAGAGCAAGACGTTAGATTGCCGAGGGATGCATATGTACGGGCTTGTGAGTGGCCATCCGGTGATTTTATGGTCGAAGCAAGCTTCAAGGAGGAATTTGACGCGTATGTGCGTAATGCCGAGCTGGAGGACTTCATACAAGATAAATGTCCTCAATATTATCATTTGACTGATTCCTTTGTGCGGAGGTTCGAATATATTTCTTCGCCTAATTCTCCTAGTGTTATGTTTGATATTTATGATACATCTTATACCATGGATTTAGAGGATTTCACAACTGCTTGCAAACTCCCTCGGTGGGGTAATATCAATGATCCTCGCAAATCTGAATTTAGAGATTTTCTTGCTAGTATTACCGTGAGAGAATCTAGGGACGTAGCACAAACTACCATAGGGAGCATTAATTTTCCTGCTATACATTACTTTGCTCTCTTTATTGGTAAATGCATTAATGGTAAGGACGAAGTAAGTCACTTGTGTGCCCCTGATCTTTGTGTCCTCAAGAGTGTTGTGTCCGGTTACAGAGGTTATAACTTGGGGGCAATAGTTGCACGTAGGCTGCATAATAATAGTAAAAAGGGAAATTTCTTTGGAGGAATTTATGCAACCCGTGTGGAAAATTTTCTTAATATAGCTCCACGAGAGGGGGATATGATTGTACCTCCTGTTTACTTAGATAAAGAAGCTATGTTTGATCATCAATTTCTTGAGAGGAATGAACAATTCCTCCATTATCGACTAATCTATGATAGATGCAACGTCGTCCCTGTTACTCTTCCTGCTCCCTACCTTTTTGATTATCCGGCAAGAGGAGGATATGTTATCACCAGGGAAGAAGCCACTGAATACGAGAGGGGAATGGAGGCAGCTCGCCAACACGCCGCTGCCCAGGAGGCTGTTGCCTCTGCATCTCAGTACAATTCCAGCTTGACTTATGGATATCAGCCAGGCGGTCCTTGGTATTAAACCAACTTAGGCCAAAAGCCTAAGCTTGGGGGAGTATGTATTCCTCACCGACTTTACATTCATGTTCACACACTAGTCGTCGATGCTCATACTCTTTCACTGTATTATCCATGTTAGTTTAAATTTCTTTTTCTAGTTTTCTTCTTCTGTGTTTGATAAACCTTAAGAAAAACCAAAAAATTAGTTAGTTTAATTTCCTTGCTTGTAGTAGAAATTAAAATGAAAACCCAAAAAGATTTCTCGTTCTTCTTTTACTTGTTGGGAGCTTTCCCGTGTAAATAGTTTTATTTTCTTTTCTTTCTTCTGGGGGTCGAGAAGACCATATTGAAAATGCTTAGTGGCTCTCATATGCATGATTGATTATTTATATTTAGAGCCCATATTACTTGTCTTCTCTCTTAGGTTGAATGCTTGCAGATTCCAGCTTAGTCCAATGCACGTGCACTCTTATTATTATACACTTCGTTCGGTCGTGCGAGTGAAAGGCAATGATGACGATATATGATGGACTTATTGGGATGAGAAAAGCTGGTATGAACTCGACCTCTCTTGTTTTTGTAAATATGATGATTCATCGTTCCCGAGTCAGCTATTATGAAATAAACATATTTGCAACGACACTTAGAGATTATAGTTGCTTGTGCCATGCTTGATTAGCTATGAGTCATAATGGTTTACCTTGCATGCCAACATGCTATTAGAATGATTATGATGTGATATGATGGGATGGTATCCTCCTTTGAATGAATTGAGTGACTTAACTTGGCACATGTTCACGCATGTAGTTGAATCAAATCAACATAGCCTTCATGATATTTATGTTCATGGTGGATTATATCCTACTCATGCTTGTATCCCGTATAAATTAATTTTAATGCATGCTTACGACTGTTGTCGCTCTCTCAGTTGGTCGCTTCCCAGTCTTTTGCTAGCCTTCACCTGTACTAAGCGGGAATACTGCTTGTGCATCCAAACTCCTTAAACCCCAAAGTTGTTCCATATGAGTCCACTATACCTTCCTATATGCGGTATCTACCTGTCGTTCCAAGTAAATTTGTATGTGCCAAACTCCAAACCTTCAAATGAAATTCTGTTTTGTATGCTCGAGCAACTCATGTTACAACTAGTGCTGCCTATATCTTCCATGCTGGGTGTGTTATTCTCAGAGGAGTGGACTCCGCCCCTCATTCACGAGAAAGGGCCGGTATCTGGGATGCCCAGTACCATGATCCAAAAAGATCAAAGCAAATCAAAATAATTAAACAAAACTCCCCCAGGGTTGTTGTATGTTGGAGGCACTCGTTGTTTCGAGCAAACCATGGATTGATGCTTGTTGGTGGTTGGGGGAGTATAAACCTTTACCATTCTGTTTGGGAACTACCTATAATGCATGCAGTATGGAATATACAACCATCTCATAGGTGTTGCGTTGACAGCGAAAGTATGCCGCTCAAAATTTTATTCAATCTCTATTTTAAAATCGAGCTCTGGCACCTCTATAAATCCCTGCTTCCCTCTGCGAAGGGTCTATCTATTTACTTTTATGTTGATTCATCATCCTTCTTATTAAAGCACCAGCTGGAGAGCACACAGTCATTTGCATTCATTATTATTGATTTATATTGGGTATGACTTGACTGGATCTCTTTCACCATGAATTACAATGTTTAGTCAGTCCTTGATCTTTAAAGGTTCTCTGCATTTATGTTTTATGGTCTCAGAAAGGGCTACACTACAGGAAACAGCTAGTTTGCCGTCAGGCATATACAGACGGCAAAGAAGCAAATACAGACGGCAAAGAGTTTGTCGTCAGCCGGCTGACGGCAAACTCAGACGGCAAAGTTAAGTCGGCAAAGAGTACTTTGCCGTCAGCTTTTTGCCGGGCAGACGGCAAAGATTTTGTCGTCAACCAAACTAACCTTTTTTGCCGTCAGCCGGTTTGTTAACAAAAGGCAAAATCGGCATCTTTGCCGTCAGCAATGCCCCCTCTTTGCCGTCTCCCCTCAGATCCACAGACGGCAAACATTTTTTAAAAACAAAAAAAAGTTGTTTGTTCCTGTTCGTGTTCGTTCGATGTTTTCGTTCATTCTTTGGAGTTCTTGTTCGATCGTTGGAGCAGCAGCTGACAAGGCTGCGAGGTAGGGGTTGGGCCACCACATTTGTCGTCGAGGCACGAACACACGCGAGGCAGTGGGCGGCATCCTCTTCAGCACGAAGTTGGAACAGGGCGAGGTGACGAGGGAGGCCATCATCTGGTCGTGGCTGGAGCAGGGTTCGACGATGACAAGCAATTGGAACTGGCAAAGGACGGCGAGAACCTCCGGATCCGGACAAAAACGGAGTTGGAGCGGCCGGCGGCGAAGCAAATGGCAGGGGCAGCGTGGATCTGATGAGGGGCGGACATGGTTAGCCTCGTGTACATGCAAGGGAGAGAGACCAGGGGGAGGGAGAGAAGATACGCGAGAGAGAGGGGTGACCGGAGCGGTGGCCAGTGGCGAAGCGGCGGCGGCTTCCGGTACGGCGAACGGCGGCGGCAGCCTGTGCGGGGAGCGGCGGTGGCGGCCGATGGGGCGAGCTGAGGCGGCGACTGGTGGGGTGAGTTGTGGCGGCGGCCAGTGGGTCGAGCAACGCCGGCAGCCGGTGGGGCGAGCGGCGCCGGCATGTGATGCGAGAAAGAGAGGAGGGGGATCGAGCAGTTGGTGGATGAGAGATGACAGAGGGGTGGGTACATGAGAGAGAGATCGTGGTGGATAAGGGAGAGAGTGGTGGGGCCGAGAGAGAGATCGTGGCGTGGGTGACCTCGGGGTAGGCTGCATGCGGATCTGATGGTGCCACCTCATCAATCCGCGTGATCGATCTGTGGGTTGTGCTTTCTCTTTGTCGTCTGCTATTTTTTTATGGACGGCAAAGTGCTAGCTTTGCCGTCTATAAACTTAATCGCAGACGGCGAAGCCTTTGCCATCTGCGATTTAGTTTACAAACGGCAAAGCTAGCACTTTGTCGTCTGTAAAAAAAATAGCAGACGGCAAAGTGTCTTTGCTGTATGTGTATCCTCCGACAGACGGCAAAGTATGTCTTTGCCATCAGTTGTTCTTTGCCGTCAGTCACTGTCGGCAAAATTGGTCTTTGCCGTCTGCCCCGATGAAATGCTGACGGCAAAGAACAGTACTCACGGCAAATCTCCTGTTTCCTGTAGTGCTAGCGAGATACCATTTTGTTATATCATGTTATGATTATTTTGAGAAAGTGTTGTCATCCGAGTTTTATTATTATGACTCGCTAGCTGATTATGCTATTGATATGAGGAATTGTGAGACCTATGTGTTATTGTGAGTATGGTTAGTTCATAATATTTGCTGAAACTTGAATGCTGGCTTTTCATGTTTACAACAACAAGAGCAAACAGAGTTTGTAAAAGTTTTTCTTTATCACTTTCAGTTTGTCAACTGAATTGCTTGAGGACAAGCAAAGGTTTAAGCTTGGGGGAGTTGATACGTCTCCAACGTATCTACTTTTCCAAACACTTTTGCCCTTGTTTTGGACTCTAACTTGCATGATTTGAATGAAACTAACCTGGACTAACGCTATTTTCAGCAGAACTACCATGATGTTGTTTTATGTGTAGAAAAGAAAAGTTCTCGGAATGTCTTGGAAATCCATGGAGGCACTTTTCAGAATTAATAAGAATTTTTGGCGAAAGAATCAAGGCTAGGGGGCCCACGGGCTGCCCACGAGACAACCCCCCCCCCCCTAGGGGCGCATATATGGAGTTGGAGTTTAGGTCGGAGGAGGTCCGGGGGGCCCACGAGATAGGAGGGTGCGCCCATCTCGGGGAGAAAAAAATCAAGGAGAAAGTTTCATCGCGTTTCACGACACGGAGCCGCCGCCAAGCCCTAATCTCCCTCGGGAGGGCTGATCTGGAGTCCGTTCGGGGCTCCGGAGAGGGGGATTCGTCGCCGCCGTCATCATCAACCATCCTCCATCACCAATTTCATGATGCTCACCGCCGTGCGTGAGTAATTCCATCGTAGGCTTGCTGGACGGTGATGGGTTGGATGAGATTTACCATGTAATCAAGTTAGTTTTGTTAGGGTTTGATCCCTAGTATCCACTATGTTCTCAGATTGATGTTGCTATGACTTTGCTATGCTAAATGCTTGTCACTAGGGCCCGAGTGCCATGATTTCAGATCTGAACCTATTATGTTTCCATCAATATGTGTGTGTTCTTGATCCTATCTTGCAAGTCTATAGTCACCTATTATGTGTTATGATCCGACAACCCCGAAGTGACAATAATCGGGACACTTCTCGGTGATGACCGTAGTTTGAGGAGTTCATGTATTCACTATGTGTTAATGCTTTGGTCCGGTTCTCTATTAAAAGGAGGCCTTAATATCCCTTAGTTTCCACTAGGACCCCGCTGCCATGGGAGGGTAGGACAAAAGATGTCATGCAAGTTCTTTTCCATAAGCATGTATGACTATTTACGAAATACATGCCTACATTACATTGATGAATTGGAGCTAGTTCTTCATCACCCTATGTTCTAACTATTGCATGAGGAATCGCATCCGGCATAATTATCCATCACTGATCCATTGCCTACGAGCTTTTCACATATTGTTCTTCGCTTATTTACTTTTCCGTTTCTACTGTTACAACTATTACAAAAACCCAAAAACATTTACCTTTTCTGTTGCTACTGTTACCATTACTATCATACCACTCTTGCTGCTAAATACTTTGCTGCAGATACTAAGTTATCCAGGTGTGGTTGAATTGACCACTCAATTGCTAATACTCAAGAATATTCTTTGGCTCCCCTTGTGTCGAATCAATAAATTTGGGTTGTACTTCACCCTCGAAAGTTGTTGCGATCCCCTACACTTGTGGGTTATCAATGCCTGCTTAGTATGAAGGTCCCGACTGGCTTCTCGTCGAATATAAAGGGAATAATAAATATGGCAGAGAAAAAGTTTCAGAACCTAAAGTCTCATGGCTGCCACATGATTATGACGCAACTGCTTCCGGTTGCATTGAGGGGGCTTCTACCGGAAAATGTCCGATTAGCCATTATGAAGCTATGTGCATTCCTCAATGCAATATCTCAGAAGGCGATCGATCCAGAAATCGTACCAAGGATAACGAGTGATGTGGCACAATGTCTTGTCAGTTTCGAGCTGGTGTTCCCACCATCCTTCTTCAGTATCATGACGCATCTCCTAGTTCATCTAGTCGACGAGATTGTCATTCTGGGGCCCGTATTTCTACACAATATGTTCCCCTTTGAGAGGTTCATGGGAGTCCTAAAGAAATATGTCCATAACCGCGCTAGGCCATAAGGAAGCATCTCCATGGGCCATCAAACAGAGGATGTCATTGGGTTTTGTGTTGACTTCATTCCTGGCCTTAAGAAGATAGGTCTCCCTAAATCGCGGTATGAGGGGAGACTGACTGGAAAAGGCACGCTCGGAGGGGACTCAATAATATGCAGAGACGGATATTCTTGGTCTCAAGCACACTACACAGTTCTACAAAACTCTACCTTGGTGACCCCGTATGTCGATGAACACAAGAACAGTCTGCGCTCCAAACACCCGGAGCAGTGCGACGACTGGATTACATGTGAACACATCAGAACTTTCAGCAGTTGGTTGGAAACACGTCTCAGAGGTGACAACACTGTTTGTGATGAGTTGTACTTGTTATCCAGGGGACCATCTTTGACTGTATTAATTTACAAAGGAAACGAGACAAATGGGAATACATTTTACACGATTGAACAAGATCAAAAGAGCACCAACCAAAACAGCGGTGTCTGCTTTGATGCGGCAACCGAGAGGGGAAAGGACACATATTATGGTTACATAGTGGACATATGGGAACTTGACTACGGACATGATTTTAAGGTGCCTTTATTTAAGTGCAAATGGGTCAATCTGTCGGGAGGCGGGGTACAAGTAGACCCACAGTACGGAATGACAACAGTGGATCTGAAAAATCTCGGGTACACTAGCGAACCGTTCGTCCTAGCCAATGATGTGGCACAAGTTATCTATGTGAAGGACATGTCTACCAAACCAAGAAAAAGAAAAGATAAGGAAGCGAATATATCATATGATGAGCCAAAGCGCCACATAGTTCTTTCAGGAAAAAGGGACATCGTGGGAGTGGAGGGCAAGACAGACATGTCTGAAGATTATGAAAAGTTTCATGAAATTCCTCCCTTCAAAGTCAAGGCTGACCCAAGCATCCTGATAAACGATGAAGATTATCCATGGTTACGGCGCAATAAGCAAATGACACAAGCGAAGAAAAAGTGAAGACTTTCTCCCGCAACTATTATGATGATACCATGCCAACTTTGTAACAGACGAGTATGATACCATTGTCCGTTTTGTACATGCACATGCTATGTGGGTGAAATTATGATGCCATGCCAACTTTCAACTTTTTCAGAGTTCATTTGAAATGCTTTAATGTCTTATGGTTCGGCCCTCGTAATACCATTAATCCCGGTTCGCTCCTTATCAACTATGTTCTCACCAAAAACACTCAAGAGGGCAGCCACGTGGGCCATTGGTCCTGGTTCGTTTGGACCTTTTGGTCCCGATTCCACGCATGAACCGGGACCAATGCGCCTCGCCCATGGCCCATGACCATTAGTTCCTGTTTGTGCCACATACCAGGACTAAAGGGTTGGTCCTCGTTGCGGTCAGAGTTTAGTCCCACCTCGCCAACCGAAGGGTGCTCACCCCGGTTTATAAGCCCCTCCCTCTCTGCCTTGTTGAGCTCCTCTCAAAGTGAAAATAGATGCCCTTATACAGGGAATTTGACCTAAATTCATACTGAATTTCTATGAAATTCATAGAAATTTATAATGAATTAAGGTTGAATTTTCTCTATAGGCGCATTTATGCTCATTTTTTAGTAATGTTAATCACAAACTTGTGATTCACACAAATTTCAAAGAATTCAAATTTTAACTATTCAAATTTGAAAACTAATGGCACTAACAGAAAGTTTATAATTTTTGTGACTTAAGAGAAAAATAATTAAACATAAACTTTAATAAAATAAATAAATATAGCAACAATAAGTATTTTGTTGTAAGTAGAAACAAAATAAAATAAATAAAGCAACAAAGAAAACAAAAAAACAAAATAATTTTTCTAAAACTAATGACACTAACAAAAAGTTTATAATTTTGCTGACCTAAAAGCAAAAAGAATTTAAAAATAAAGCAAAAAACAAAAGAAAATAAATAATGCAAAAAAAACAAAAAAACTGGAAAAAAACTATTTTTATACTAAAGTTAATCACAAACTTGTGATTCCCACGAATTTCAAAGAATTCAAATTTGAAAAGTAATGGCCCTAACAGAAAGTTTATAATTTTTCTGACCTAAAAGTAAAAAAATAAAAAATAAAGCAAAAAACAAAAGAAAATAAATAATGCAAAAAACAAAACAAAAAAACTGGAGAAAAAATAAAAAAACTGCCACCTATTGGGCCACCACGGCCTAAATACAACTAGAAACCCAACCTGGGCCAGGATTCAGGCCCGCAGAAGGCCCAGTAGGCCCACAGGCAGCACAGTGTGAGATTAGGCCCGTAAGTCTGCATTTGAGAGGAGCTCGAGAGGGTAGCCGCAGTGGGGCTTATAAACCACCCCGAGCCCCTCTGAACTAGCGAGGTGGGACTAAACTTTGGCCGCGACGCGGGCAGCGCAGGGGACTTTGGTCCTGGTTGGTGGCACCAACCGGGACTAAAGGGGGGCATTGGTCCTGGTTCGT
>NC_041385.1:842304350-842309684 GCF_002162155.2 Triticum dicoccoides | reverse complement strand
TGCTCCACGCACGCGCCGTCTCGGCGCCCTGAGCCTCTGCCCCGTGCTCGCCGTCGCCGCCCGCTTCTCGTTGCCGTCGCCCCGCGCCCTTGCCCCAACGGGTCGTCGCCCGGTCCTCGTCACCGTCGCCCTGCCCCCACGCGCCGCCCCGTCTCGAGTTCCCCTGCTCCGACGCGCACGCCGTCCCGGCGCCCCGAGCCCCTGCCTCGTCCTACCCCCGCCATTTCCATCGTCATCGCTAGCCGACCCGCTGTGAGCCGCCGCGCCGCCCCGACTCTGTTTTTGTTCAGAGCATGTTTTTTTCATATATGTATTTTTTTTGTTCATATGTGTATTATTGTTTTTTCCATAAATGTAATTTTTCTGGTTGTAAAAGAGTTAGGAAAATTTAGAATATGCTAAATATATATGTCAAAAATGTTTTTTTGTTCCTAGAAAGTTTTTTTTTCATATGTAGAAAGTTTTTATATATGACTATGGATATATATTCAATATATATGAGAAATGATGATCCATGGAAATGTTTTATATATGCAAAATTTACATTTTTAGAAAACTCAACCTACCCCTCCCGCCGATATACCCCATGTCCCGATAAGTTCCATGGAAAAGTTTTATATATAGAAAATTTCGATATACCCCGTGTCCCGATAACTTCAACACGAGGGGGGGGGGTCGACCTACCCCCCTCCCCGATAACATTATTTTCCCATGTATGTATGTCGTCGTTGTCGATATAACCCCCTCCCGATAACTTCAACACGTGGGGGGGGTCGATATACCCCCCGATAACATTATTTTCCCATGTATGTATGTCGTCGTTGTCGATATTACCCCCTCTCGACTGTGATAACTTGTACGAAAACTCTCGAGGACACCCAAACCCAAGAAAAAAATGATGTCGGTCTCCTACCCCCTCCCACCGCGCCCCTACTCGACAAACTCTCTCGAGGCTACCCCCTCTCGCTCGACCAAAACTCTCGAGGACACCCAAACCCTAGAAAAAAACGATGTAGGTCTCCTACCCCTCTCGCCGCGCTCCTACCCTTGAAGCGTTGCCGAGGCCACCCCAAACCTAGAATAAGCTCGGTCTACGTTTGCCACTAATATATCCACCTGCTGTCATGTTTGTGTAATAATTGCCATGTTGTAATATTTGCAGAAACAATGGAGCACATACGAGACGAGGAAGCAGAAGAGTTGTTGGGGGAAATATTCTTATCCGGAGGTGATATCTTCTCGTATCTTAACGACAATGATGGTATGGAAGAACAGGGTGAAGAAGCAGGCTACGGTGAACAAAGAATGGAGGAGGAAAGACATGATTATGATGGCTCCGGTGACCCAATGACGGTGCAAGAAGGAGACCGTGATGACGGCTCCGGTGACCGAACCAAGTCCGGCCAGGTATATATATTAGTTAATCCTGTGCTGACTAGATAATTGATGCATTCATTGTTTTGGTATATATGTACACATATTAATTAACTCTCGTCTTTCTTCTTTTTTCTAGCCCTCCGGATCGAGCACAACTTCGGTAAAGAGACCAGGCCCGAAGAAAAAGTTGCGCTCGGATGAAAGGTTTGAGATCACAGCAATCGCGCGCGATGGCGAACCGATTGAACCCATCCGGACAAAGGACACATTTGCTGCTCAGTGCGGGGTTCTTGTTAGGGACAAGATCTCGATCAGCATCCACCAATGGTATAAGCCTAAGAACAAAGACCCTAAGGTGGCTTATGTCAATGATATGCAGAAAGATGATCTTTGGACTGAGCTGAAGGCAAATTTCACCCTACCGCCAGAGGAGGATCCGAAGAAGCCAGTTAAAGAGCAATTAATCAAGTCTCATGCTCTTAAGAAGATGGCAGGCCTATTCAGGAATTGGAAGAATGAGCTAAAAAAGTTTGCGACAAAGCAGAGACACCAGAATTCATCGACAAATATGAGAAGATCAGAGATCAATGGCCCGCATTTGTGGCCCACAAGACATCGGAAAAGAGTAAGAAGATGTCGGCAACAAACAAGCAAAATGCTGCGAAGAAGAAGCTTCACCATTGCACGGGGTCAGGTGGCTACCTCAAAGCCCGGCCTAAGTGGGGCAAGGCTGAGAATGATCTGCTTGATAAAGGGATCGAACCAGAGACAATGAACTGGCCAGACCGTTGCCGGACTTGGTTCTTCGGGGCTAGCGGAACCTTGGACCCTGTATCAGGGAAGTGCCGTTGGACGAACGAGCAATTGAAAATACCAGTCAAGAGGCTTCGGCACTATATCAATGCAGTGCAGGAAGGGACGTTCGTTCCAGACAGAGAGAACGACGAGATCACAATGGCCCTCGGGAATCCTCAGCACCCTGGACGGACACGAGGCACGCCAGGCTCCCTTCCGGGGCAGGCTGGGTTTCCGGATGCAGGCAGTTACAAATGCCAGGAGAGGAGGAAGAAAGTGCAGCAGACCGAACTACAGGCGCTGCACGCAAGGATACAAGCGATAGAGGAACGAGAAGCAAATCACAGCAAACGAATTGCCGAAGCTTCCCCCGAAGCTACCCTGCCATCTCAGTGGAGAAGCCGCGTGGCTTCCACCGAGCTGCTTCAGCCGGAGCATGTCTTGACGGCTCCTGCTAGCTACCCCGTGGATGCTATCACGGAGTCTCAAAATTGCCACCTTATGACGCAATGGCAGAACTTAAAAGTCAAGGCGGCTGTCGGCTCTGTTCGACCTTCTGAACCCGGTGCAACTTTCCACTGTCGTTCGATTCTAGAAGGATATACTAGGGTGACGGTGGACGAAATAACGGAGGGATTTGAGGACCTCCAGCTTCACCACCCTGCCGGTGAAGGGGAGACTCGGCTGGGTTCTGCTCTGAAGACTCCATGCCTATGGCAGAAGGAGTTCATCAACCTTCCGAATTGGATGCCTCCGCCTCCTCCTCCTCCGGCGAGTCAGGGCACTCCGCCTCCTCCACCGCCTCCTCCTCCGACGAGTGACGGTCAGGGCACTTAGCCTCCTTCTCCGGCGTGTGGTGGCACTCCGCCTCCTTCTCCGCCTGTGCCGGCGCGCCCGAGCAGCCAGCTGCCTCCTCCTTCTCCACCTCGCCAGCAAGGGCGGAAGAGACCCGCCGCCGCCCCGACTGCTCCGGCGCATCGTATTCCTTCTCCGCCTCGTAAGAAAGCAAGAAATAAGACAGCCGCAGCCGCTCCGTCTGCTCCGGCGTCTAGAAGTACAGCCAGAGGCTGGAGGCAATACAGATACGGTCCATCTCTCAAGCCTCTAGAGAAGTTACCGTACGAGAGGACCGAGGAGGAAAACACGAAGATCGTGCAGACCAAAGTGAACGACTTCTTTGAAGGGTTGAAAGCAAAGAGACATCCACCTCCGGAGGAGAAGGTAGATCCGGTGAAAGCAAAGTGCACTATCGATGCCCTGAGGAAACCACCAAAGTCTCCGCCGAAAACCAACTATGAGCGCATTACTGAAAAGACATATCTCGAAGCTAACCGGTCGGGAAGTACTGTCAGTGATCAAAGGTTAAAAGAACGAGAAGCTGGGAAAAAAATGCCCAGCTCGGCAAACAAGCAAAGCAATCGTGCCCCTCGCTCAATGTGTCTAGCCACATCGTCGCTAATGCTCCGGGGACGGTGCCCGGTTATAACAATCTTGGAGATTACCTGCCGGACGATGTACATTTTGATTTCTTGGAGGTGGACGAACACATATACGAGTACGGGAAGCCTCTCGTCAAAGATGAAAAATCTCTAACAACGATGATGCGAAGATTCCATAATTGGTACATGAAAACCTGCAGAGAGTCTGGGGGGACGAATACTTTGTATCTGAGAATTAAAGAGGAGCACGACCTCGTTGGAACTGATCTGTTGCCTGTTCCATTTGAGGAGTTCTTCGAGTTCTTCAATCAAAAGGCCCTCGATAAATTAAGGTCTTTTGCTACTGTCTGTAAGTACTATTTCTGTCATTAAGTCTCTATATATAGCTCGGCTCTTTCATTGCATGTATTTATAATTAATTATCCACACTATATTATGCAGATTGAAGATCGTCGAGTGCAAAAAACAAGAAATGTATGATATTGGGTTCATTCACACAAATATCATAGATGAATTTCAGGTTAAAAAGAAGACCGCAGAGGCTGAGGCTAACTTGCTACAATTGTTGATAAAAAATCAAAACAAAGATTTAATACTCTTTCCTTACAACTTCAAGTGAGTGTTACTGTCGTGTGCATATTCGGTTTCTCTTATTACTCGAGCGAGGTTATAGTAATGTAATTGATGAATTATGCATGTGTGCGCAGGTTCCACTATGTTCTTCTGGAGATTAAGCTTGCTAGTAATCGTTTTAGACTCGAGACAAAAAGATCCCAAAATCTATGCGGACATGACTAAATTGCTCAACAAGCAAGTTCAATCGATCATTATCGCACCATATCGGCAACTTTTTGTTCATTTCCTGATATCTCAAGTAATAATAATTATTTTCTTTGGCTTGCAGGGTTTGGAAACAGCTCCGGGACTGCCGAAGAAGCTGCGATATACATACCCGAAAGTAAGTACTACTAGCTAGCTAGTTGCGCGCATCTCCCATTGATTCTATAGCTATACTTTCATCAATGCCATTTATAATGCTTCATTATCAGTTTGATTGACCTCTATTTCTCGTAAAGTGCTTTGTGGCAGGAAGAAGCGAATAATTTCTGTGGATACTACGTGTGCGAGTTCATCTACAATGCGACTTTGAAAAATAAGCGGGGCTACTCTAAAAGACAATATGAAGTGCGTAAGCAATAATATTCATAATTTCATTTTATTACACCATCATTTCTGTTGAGTTTCACTCATATATGTATTAACCCCCTTCTTCAAATTAGACGTGGCAGATGCGGAATGAACTCCTAGAACAAGATCGCAAAAGCAATTCAAGAGGAATTGGCGGGATTCTTTCTTGACCACGTCATCAATAAAGCAGGAGAATACCATGTGGAAGTTGATTTCAAATGCTAGGGGGGTTGTAAGAGATCTTACATATTGTATATGTATGTAGCCAGTAGCGTCGGATAGATAATACGAAAACTTGTTGTTCGACCAATCTCTCGGAGAAGGAGAGGTCGATCGATCACTTCTCCCGGTATGCATGACGAACTTCTGTACTTAATGGTTTCCTTCATTTTCTTACTAGCTAGCGTGTCGAGGGCCTCTCTATGTACAGTACGTAGCGTCGACCAAGCATGGACATAAGAGAGGACACTTCTCTCTATTAGTTAGCTAGCTAACACAATATATGAAACACGTAAATTAACCCCCAAAACCCCCA
>NC_041385.1:842298297-842303938 GCF_002162155.2 Triticum dicoccoides | reverse complement strand
ACAAAAAACCCAGCCACTGAAATACTGACGCGTGGATGCCTTTTGGTCCCGGTTGGTGCCACCAACCGGGACCAAAGGCCCTTCTGCCTGGGCTCGGTGCACCGGCCACGTGGAGACCCATCTGTCCCGGTTCCTGTTAGAACCGGGACTAAAGGTCTAGGGCATTAGTAACGATCCTTTAGTCCCGGTTCAAGAACCGGGACAAAAGGCCCTCACCAACCGGGACTAATAGGGGCTTTTCTACTAGTGTACTTACAATTTGTTTCAAATTTTAGTACAAGTTCAATTGTATGGCAAAAGAATCAAGTGGTAACATGAACATACCTGCTATGGTCTTCGCCATCTGCTAGGTACACAAGCACAAGCAGATTGTATAAGGCAGGCAATTTTCCAGTGTCACTGATAGACTATTTTCTTCTTCTTTTATTTAGAGAAACAGACTGCTCTTTACTCATCATTGAACACTTCTGCTTCGGTACATCCTACTAAACACATCAACGGAGGAGATCTCTTAATACCCCTTCATAATAAAGGGTATGATGGTCTTTTAAAAAAAATACGTCACCCGGTACGGACCAGCCCACCAGCGAACATTTAAAAGGTCAGCCCATTAGCGGGCACTTAATAAAATAAATAGACGAGAAAATGGAGAGGGCAGGGAAATAAATAGAGGAGAAATTAAAGAGGCAAGGGATCGAACCCAGGTCCCTGGATAAAGAATTTGGCCACTAACACTAGCTCACTATCGGCTCTATGAAAAAAAATGTAGGGCGCAACTAACTTAAGGTAAAACAGTTGGCTATTCCACTGGTTTTCGTGGGCTTATTGTTTATTTCCTTTTGTTTCTTTCTCAATTTTCAACGGATCTTTTCTTTTCTTCTTCTGTTTTGTTTGGTTCTTTCTTGTATTTATCGGGTTTTTTCTCTCGGTTTTCATATTTTTTCATACTCATTTTTTGTATATATCCTTCTTAAGGGATTTCTGGTATACATCTAATACATTTTTCTAGTACATGATTAATAGTTTCTAATGCAACATTAACATTTTTAATATATGGTTAGCATTTTTCTATACACATTTCATATTTTCCAAATGCTTGATTAACATTTTTTAATACAAGTTTAAATTTTTATGAATACATCGTCAACTTTTTTCTATACACGTTTAACTTATTTCAAATGCTTAACATTTTTCACATAAAAGCTCAACATTTTTTATATACATGGTCAATATTTATTTCATAATAAAATAATATTTTTCAAATGCCTGACTAATTTATTTTCTTCAAATGCTTGGATTAAGATTTTTCAAACACAAGGTTAACATTTCTCTAATACATGGTCAACATTTTTTCTATACACATTTAACATTTTAAAATGCTTGATTACATTTTGAAATACTTGTTTACCTTTTTAAAAAATGCTTCAATTAACTTTTTTAAATACATGTTCAACTTTTTTCACACACATTATATTTTTGTGTACACATGAGAAACATTTTCCCTATATGCATTTAATATTTTTCAAATGCTAGGTTAACATTCTTTCCAATATTTTTTCTGTAAAATATTTTTGTAATCCATTTATTTAGAATATTTGGAAGCATAAACGAAATTAAACACAAATTAAAAACAAAAAAAAGTGAAAACAAGATGTTGTCCAACATCGAGCGTTTGGGCCGACCCATATACTGTCTGGCTTAACGCGAGGCTTTCCTACATCTCACAATAAACGAGAAATAGAGGTGCCCCTGATACGTGGCTTGTGTCCGAATTCGCTCAAATTTTGCATGGAGGCCTTCCATGGACATGCCCAACCGCTCGGAAAATTCGGTGTACTTTCATGCAATGCCACCAAACACACCGTGTACAAACAGGATTGTGCGGGTCTGCCAGTAGGGCAAGTCTTGTAGCACTTTTTTTCACCTTCCCTGAGAGCACCAAAAAATTTCCACACATTGGCATCACCACGGCCAGCATGCATGCCAAGTTCCATTGGTTCTAACGTTCCATGCATTTTCTAGGGTTTCCCGAGTGAAAAAACCCTAAAACACATGCCGGACGTGAAACAACGTGCGTTTGGTGTCTGAATTTGTTCAAAATTTGCATGGATGCCTTCCATGGGCATTCCGAACCACACAAAAAAAATTGGCGACATTTCATGCATGCCACCAAATACACCGTGTACAAACATGACCGTTCGGGTCTGCTGGCAGGGCAAGTCTTGAAATAGTTTTTTTTTTCATATCCACCAAATCATCCCCAACCTTTTCTGCAGCCTCCCATCACCATTGTGATCTTACATGCCAAGTTTCATCGCTTTTACTGATATTCTATGCATTTTTAGATATTTCCCGGTGATAAAACCCTAAAATACACGTGACACAGCCTGTGTTCGGTGTCCGAATTCGTTCAAATTTTGCGTCGAGGCCTTCTATGGCCATGCCCACGTGCCAGCAAAATTTGGTGTCATTTCATACTTGCCACCAAACACACCTGTAAAATCAGGACCGTTCGCGTCTGCCGGTAGGGCAAGTCTCGTACCACTTTTTTCATCTCCTCCGGACGCACCCAAATTTTTTCCACACATTGGCATCACCATGTCCAGCATGCATGCCAAATTTCATTGGTTTTTGTCATTCCACCAATTTTCTAGGGTTTTCACGGTGAAAAAACCGCCAAAACACAAGTCAGGTGTGATGCAACGTGCGTTTGGTGTTCGAATTCGTTCAAATTTTGCATGGAGGCCTTCCATGGGCATGCCCACCCACGGCATGCTCTTAGATGGAGCCTTGTGGTCTACCCGAACACCCTCCGGTCAACATGGTCTACTTTTGGACATGCTTGAAATGGTGCTAACTTTTGCAACCAGGTCGCCATGTCCATGGTAGATATCCATGTCAGGTTTGAACGATTTCTAACACCTTATGCAAGTTGCGACAAGTCCGGCCATTTATCTGCCTTTTTTGCCCAAGAAAAACTCCAAAAACAGCAAAAGTTGTTAAAAACCAAAACAACTTGGCATGATGCCTTGAATTGGTCATACAAGCCAACAAAAAAAATTAGAGTCATTTAACGCTTGCCAAGAAACAATGGGTGTACCTGGACACTCGACATTAAACATGTTTTTCCTTTGGACATTCTTGAAATGACTCCAAGTTTTGCGAACAGATAGGCATGCCCATTTTAGGCGTTTATGCTTGGTTTAAAGAAAAAAGGTATTTCAAATCGTAATTTAGATATGTAAGTAAACTTATTATTTTAAGTATTTAACATAACTAATAAATATAAAGCACAAAAAATGAAAACAGTAATATGTTTTTTTAACAATTTAATAAATATTTGAAGGAAAAAAGAATTTAAAACCATAATTGCAAATATAGTTACTTATATTTTAAACAAATTTAAATAAATGCTACGTGACGCCGAGCCGGATTGGATATTTTGTCTGCTTGGAAAACTTACGGAGACACAGAAGCTCGCCTCACTGATGATTATTTGGAGGATTTGGTACGCGCGGAATGAGATTACACACCATAAACCTCCAGTTCCGATTGAAGCGTCGCGCCAGTTCTTGACCAGCTATATTAATTCTCTCATCGCAATCAAGCAATATCCAGAGGTAGACTTGGTGAAAGGCAAACAGATTCTTGACCTTTCTGGGCACAAACTTTCAGAATCACATGAAATCATAGCAAAGCCACAGTGGGAAGCCCCTGCTAATGGACACGCGAAGCTGAATGTTGACGGGGCCTTTGTCAAGGATGATGATACGGCTGGGGCCGGCATGATTCTGCATGATCAGGAGGGGGCGGTCATCTTTGCTGCAACCCGTGTGTTGTTCTTCTGCAGCGACGCCCTTGAAGCTGAATTGCCGGCAATGCAGGAAGGCCTGCAACTTGCTTTTCATTGGACGGAGCTTCCATTGATTGTGGAGACAGACTGCGATGAAATGTTGCAAATGATCCGTGCGAGTGGCATCGATAAATCCATGTATACACATTGTATTAGTGAGATCATAAGGATGCTGACTCACGAAAGGAACATAAGTCTAGCTAAGATTAGTCGACATGCAAATGCGGCCAGCCACACTCTTGTAGGTATGGGTCGTTCGCAACAACGAACTGCATGTTGGCTTCGTAACACACCTGCTGAGATAGCTAGCATTGTAATATCTGGTTGTAATAACCCAGTTTGATTAATGAAAGTTCCTTTCCCTCAATTTTGTTTTTGCGAACAGGTTTCCAAAAGAATAATAAAGTGCACAAGAGAGAAAATGAATTAAGGAAAAAGAGCAGAAAAAAAAGATTAAGCCTTGGGCCAACTAGGATTTGAAAAAACTTCATCGATCCGAAAAATATCCGTGTTTCAGAAATCCGTTCACTAATTCAAAACGTGTTTCCTTTTGTCAAACTTGTTCAGAAACTAAAAAAAAATATTTTTAAAAACTCAAATGTGTTCTTGTTTTCTGAAAAAATACTACACAAATACAAGTTTTTAAAGAAAATTCACAAGTTGTTCATATTTTTGTGAAATTCCAAATTTGCTTGTATTTTTCAAAAGTTTTTCGTCTTTGAAACTTTGTACGTCATGTTTTAAAGTTTTAATGTTTTAACATTTTGAAAAAATAAATAAAAGCCACCTAGTTTTTTTAAATTTCTGTACAAGTTTTTGGAATGCGAATATTTGTAGCTTTTCTAACAATATAACAATAGGCGAACTTTTTTGAAATTTGAACAAATTCCAATGTGTGTTATTGTCAATCAGGGAAGCTCCTAGTCAGCGCTTTTACTGCCGGTTAGGAAGTTGGAGCTAGCATGCATGCCACCGGGCTATGGCCCAATATTGCGCGAGCTCGCTCACCAGATTCGCACGCTCGCTCGCTTTTGCCCGCTAGCTTTGAAAAAAGTTCAACGGTTTAAAAAATAGTCCACGAATTCCAAAATTGTTTGTGAGTTAAATTTTAAAAAAATTATGAATTGGCAAAAAGTTTCGAATTTGAAAATTGCTACAAGTTAAAGTTTTAAAAATATCATGAATTTGGAAAAAGTTGAAGGATTTTTAAAAAGTTCACAAGTTTCAAAAAATTTATGAATTTGAAAATTGTTCATGAGTTAAAAATTTAAAAAGTTCATGAAAGGAAAAAATATTCACAAATTTGGCAAAGTTTGAGCATTTGAAAAAATATTTAGTCAAATTCTTAATTTGAAAATAAGTTTAGTTCAATTTTAAAAATTCGACAAATTCCAGAAAAAAGTTCGTCGAATAAAAATATAAAATAAAAATAAAACGAAAAAGGAAAAAATCCGAGTGAAAACCGTGCATGAACAAACCAAAAGAAAAATCAGTCAAAAAAACCTCGTAGAACCTGAATCAGAAATGTACATGACAAGAAGATAAATAAGTAAAACCAGACACAACAAGCCTTCTGTTCTAGCTGGTGACTGTGGTCAGAATTAAACAACTTGGTTACGTTTTCGAATCCCAAATGGTGCAATATTTTGCGAGGCTCGGAAAAAGGGGGAAATGTAAATGGGCAAAAAAGGAAAAAAAATGTGAATAGGCCTAGCGCAGGACGGAGCCTACTCCTCGATTGTGCGTACCCACAACGCATACGTAAGTGGTTATGATTTTCCAAAGGTT
>NC_041385.1:842286009-842297898 GCF_002162155.2 Triticum dicoccoides | reverse complement strand
CCACATGAGAAGGCAGCTCCTGCGAGAGTCATATATGTTACCTGGGCCTTCTTCTTTATTGGGATTGTGGTTTCTTACCTAGCAGTGGACCACTAGCCCAAGAGTGCCCCTATTCGGCAAATCTTTTTGCGCCAAATAGAAATCATTTGGTACATACCGCTCATATCCTGATACTGTCGATGGACCCATGTAGGATGTTTTTCTCGCCGGTTTTGGAACTTTAAACAAGGTTCTCCCAGTTTTCCCCACTAGTTTCTCTTTGTGATTTCTTTTGTTTCTTGGTGTGGTCTTCTTTACGGTTTTATTTCCTTTTTCCTTTTTCCAATTGTATTTTTGTTTTTTCTCGTATTCATTATTTAAAACATGATTTTTTTTACACAATCTGTGAACCTTTTTAGATACATGAACTTTTTCTCAAATCCGTGAACATTTATAAATTCATAATGTTTCTTCAATTGAGGGAAAAATACACATTATTAATTTATTAAACCGTGATTATTTTTTAAAACTCATTAAAAAAATTAATTTTTGATTTTTTTAAAATTGAATGTTCTTTAAATTCATGAATATTTTTCAAATGTGGAACGATTTTGAAATTTTAACTTTTTAAAATTCAATGAATGTTCTGTTTTATGAATTTGCCAAAAAAACAAATTCATGAATATCTGTTTTGATTCAAGGATATTATTTATGACACCAAAATTTTAAAAATTAATAGAAGAATAGACCAGTTTTTTTTATAAGAGGGCAGATCAGCAAGGAAAAAAAGAAGAGAAAATAGGATATCGAGCAAGCGGGGCGAACAAGCAGACTGGGAGAATTGGGCCAGCCACCTACTGAGTCGTTGCCCGTGCGTGCATCTGTCCGGTTTGCCAGCATTTAGGCATTGAAGACTCTGTAGAGGAGCTCCCGCTTTATGCACGGAACCGGCTGCTAGCTCTCGCGTGAATGCTAGACAGAACGCGGGGGATTAACGTCACTTGCTCACAAGCCTCAATATGTTCAGCGAACAAAAAACATATCCGACTGAAAAAAAATCAAACAATCATAAAATGTAAAGAAAGTTTTCATGAATTTTTGAAAAATTCACAATTTTTTTTAGCAAAGTCCATGAATTTAACAAAATATATGAATATCTTAAATCATGAATTTTCAAAATTGTTTGTGAATTTGAAAAATACTCCTGTTTTTTTAAAACTTCACAAGTTTTAAAATAGTTTGTGGTTTTTTGAAAAAGATTCATTAATTAAAAAATGTTTGTCAGATTAAAAAATATTCATGAATTTAAAAAATAATGATGATTTTTTTGTTTAATAATGTACATGAAGTTAAAAAGTTTGTGTATATAAAAAGCAAAAGAAAAGAAGAAAAACTGAGTAAAGTAGGTAAAGAATAGAGAAATTTTAAAAATCACTGAAAGCTTTGGGAATATTCCTAAAATATGGAAGGAATCTATGCTATGTTCGGTTGTGAATTAAACTTGCCATGCTTGATATGTGATCTATACTATGTCCGATCTATTATCCACTTGATGTTATTTGATCAGGAGCATGGGGTTGCATGGATTTACGAGTTTTGATATGAGGGTGATCGGCTGTAGACGCGGCCTAGTGAGGGGTGTCTGGGGGCTGTTGGCGAACATACGCGAACGCGTGTGCGGTCGTATAGAGGCCTGAATCTGTGAACTGTGGTTGTAGATGCTCTTAAAACAAAACGAATGTGTAAATTTTCCGTGTCAAATTGGCAGCAGGCTCTACTTTGGCTCTACTTTTATTTCTTAGATCTACTTGGGCTCTACTTGGAAGACTACATAATGCTCAGCCACGGGTCATGCTCAACGGTGCAGACTCTAGATGATGCACGCCTCCTCGCCAACGTCATTATCAGGCCACAACGACGTCCTCCTTTGTCGGGAAACTGCCGCTCGTTCCTTGTTGCTGCATTCTCACTTTCTCAGCAAGAGGGGAGAACGCGGAGTCTTCTTCTCCCCCCAGCCGCTGGCCGATCCACACAAGCTCCACTCACAGTCACAGTCACAGCTGCTACGCCTCCCTGCTCCCGCGATGAGCTGGTGGTGGGCGGGCGCGGTCGGCGCCGCCAGGAGACGCTAGGACGACAGCGCCGCCGCCGCGGCCGAGCCGGCCTTCCAGAGCGTCGCCCTCATTGTCGGATCCACGGGCATAGTCGGCACATCGTTCCTCGACATCCTCCCGCGCCACGACACCCCCGGCGGGCCCTGGAAGGTGTACGGGGTCTCCCGTCGCGCGCTCCCTCCCTGGACCCCTCCGCCCACCCCCGCCGTCACGCACCTGCGAGTCGACCTGGCCGACCCCGCTGCCGTCGCCGAGGCCCTCGCGCCCCTCATCGACATCACGCACGTCTTCTACGCCGCGTGGTCCAGCCACCCGACGGAGGCCGAGAACCGGGAGGCCAACGCCGCCATGCTGCGCAACGTGCTCTCTGTCGTCGTCCCCGGCTGCCCAGCGCTCGCCCATGTCCTATGCGTTTACGCCGCCATCTGCTGCAAGGAGGGCGCCACGCTTAGATGGCCTGGCAGCAGGGTCGCCTGGGAAGGCTTCACCGACGCTCCAACGCGGACCTCGTCGCCGAGCATGAGATTTGGGCTGCCGTTGATCCGTTCACAAAGAACGAGCCTTTCAATTGCAGCAATGGGGATGTATTCAAGTGGAAGCAGCTCTGGCCGATGCTGGCTGATCATTTCGGGTTGGAATGGGCAAGGTACGAGGGAGAGGACGGCCGGTTCATCATTGCCGACGCCATGGCCCGGAAGGAGGCGGTGTGGGCGGAGATCGTACAGGAGAATGAGCTTGTCACTACTGCTCAAGGAGATCACCAACTGGTGGTTTGTCGACACCGTGTTAAATTTTGAGGTTCAGCATTTGGATAGCATGAACAAGAGCAAGGAGCATGAACAAGAACAAGAGCTCGCTCCAGGGAGTGCTGGTGTATGCTGCAGGCTAGCCCCTCCAGTCAAGGTCATGGAGTGCCCTAGATCGTCCTCGACATGGCCAGGCGGGGGCTGTACCACCCATCTGCATGTGCGTCGGCGGCCTGCTCTGATGGGTCGTCCCCGGCTAGATGCGACAGTGGCCGCCCATGGCCTTCAGGCTTTGGTGGCGCTTTGGTTGGACTCCGCGCTCCTATGGCTCCAGCTTGGGTGAGAGACGTGATTCAGGACCATGGTTCAGCCGAACCTATGGTCTATGCCGTACGATTTAACATCCTACTACATGTGGATCCGTGACATGCATGGCAACTATATTTTTTAATCAATCATGCATGGATCCTCATGACTAGACATGCATGTCAACTGTATTTTTTAATCAACCATGCATGGATCCTCATGAATAGTGTTTAGAAATCAACGGTGTCGAGCATAGGTTCGGCTGAACCATGGTTCCGTACAACATTTTCGAGCTTGGGTGGCCCGGGCCCCCTTTGATGCATGGTTGCAACGGTCGTAGCCGGCGTGGCTGCTACGACTAGATCCGGAGGTGCCGCTGCTTATTGGACCCCGTCGATGATTGGGTTATCTCGTCCAGGCGGCGCCCTCACTGCAAATGATGGTGGCCACCGAAATGTCTTCGTGAGGATTCCTTCCTCCGGATCCAGTGGTTGACTTCGATGGTGACATGTAAACTATGATGATGACTTGACACAGAGGGATGGCTGCGCAGTGGCGGAGGTCACACATCGCATATAGCTGCTGGGATAGTGAAAAAGTGGTGTGGACACCACATGATTGACGTCAGTGGTGGTGCTACTCGAGCACCAGGTCGCGAGCTCCGGGGTGAAAGCCTAGGTTACCTGAGTTGGTTGTGCCTGGCAATGGAGATGTTTCTACGCCGTTACCTTGTTGAAGGTATTGCTCCGATATGCTCGGACTGGTCCTTCAGGATGAAAATCTAGATTCTGACCTTGAGTGGTTAGATCCGGTGACGGCGGCCATCGAGCGTCGCTCCCTTCTTGAAGGTGTTGTTGATGAATAACCTCGTCGTCAGTGTGGTGTCATAAGATGATTGGTGTAGATATGGTCATTGATGTAGTTTATTGATTATGGATCTAATTGCGTTGATGGTTTTTTTCATCGCCTATGTATAGCTTTGGTCTTATGTGACTTTGCTATTTGCTTGGCGTGTTTTTGTGTGCGTGCGTTGGTATTGGCTATATGCATCCTAACTATGCAGAGGCCGGGTGGGCTCATTATATTTGTATCCTCTTGATGCTCTATTTTGAGCTAATAAAATTCTCCCTTTATCGAAAAAAGGGAGCAGTGACTGCCTCCCTAGCATTGCTAGCGGGACCAAAACGGAAATATCTGTGCAGTCTAAGTTTAGGACCATGCGGTTCCACTAGGACAATGAATCTAGTATCTGGGGACAACCCCAGGTCGATGCGCCACAAAGATGCGGGTTCAGGCTTTCGCGTCGGCCCTCTTAATCGACTCAGAAAGCCTACGGACAATGGTGTGTTCCGACTCCGATGGATCTCCGGTGTACACTTTAGCGTTGCTGGTTTTCTGATGGTAGGAGGTCATTGGCTTTTGAAGGGACCTCCAGGGATCTCCGTGTTATTTTCTCTCTATGAGGGTGTTCTCTCCAAAATTTCAGCACAATAGTATTTTCTCATGCACTCTTGTCATAGCCGCGTGTATTCTTTGTAACTTTATTGTTTTATGAATACTAGATGATACCCCACGTGTTGCTGCGGGAACTGTAGTTCATTTGATGTGGAGTTTAGCGTGAGTGTTATTCACATTACATTACTCCATGAAAAAAGCCTGAGAGGGCATATTGTTTACTTCAATGCAATATACCATTAAACAAAACTAACAAATTCCAGCCATCCATTCCATCATGAGTACATTGCAATGGGAACAAATAAGGTAGTATAATTATAAGTGGGGCCAAAAGGAACAAACCAAAGTGTCCCCTATCCAGCTTTCTTGTATTTATGTGTAACAAAGCAAGGATGGAATCAATCTAAATAAGCACCTTCAATTTTATTTGAAACATTTTTGTCAACAGTACACGCCTTTAAGGTTTGTAAATAAGATGATTTTGCTTTGAGGACATGCCAACAATGGACGGAAAAACATAATAAAACATATGCCTTTTACACCTACAGGACTTACAGCCATGCTAGAAACACTCCCCTGAAAATACGGAAAATATTATAAGATATGCAAGGAAGTATAGCTCCTACTTCAAATGTTAACAAACAACTACAATTAACTCATCCGTAAATGCAACGGTTGTCAATCCAATAAGTAAGATACCACCAAATTTCCACAAAATAAACTAAGAAAATGACTTCCAATCAAGTGTTAGGTTCAGACAAAAATGCGGAAACCATACATGCTTCATAGTTTAATTATTCGGTAACACAATATAGTCTTCATCACTGTACAGTTTTCAGCAGTCCCAGTAGTGTTTAAGGAACATGACCTAAAAATCACCTTTAAACAAATAAGTAATTCATGGAGAAAAATACAGGCATTGGAAGAAAAGTTAGTATACACATATGCCATCGATACATCTTGAATAGAGCTCGCATTAGACAGGCATCTGAAAGGATATTTTTTCATATTCCAATAAAAGCACCAATTACATGAAACAAAAGCAACTGAGCTATAACAGAATGTCATGCCAAAATTCGCTAAAGCAATTGCCTCCCTGTTACTTTTTGTGCTGCAATAGGAAAAGCTAGATAAGTTTAACAAAATAATTACACTGTAAATTATAGGAAAAAGATCAGTAGTGAGCCAACACCTCTAGTACCACTTCCTCCTGATAAATGATTTTCATGAAATTTACCAAATTGAAAAACAATAGAGCGCTAAAATATGAGTAAGCCAGGAAGCCTACACAGCATTCTTTCTTGTGACAACATCATTCTGCTGGATTTTGCATGCATAGATCTCAGTTCTGATCCAGCACCTACATGGCCAAGATACAGATGTGAACACCTCACCAGCAACTTACCCGACAGTTAAATAAATATTTAGCTTGCAAAACATGACTCTAGAAAACACATTCAGATCAAATGCAACCAACCCTTAAAAATACATTGTTCATGTGTTGACAGCTTTTGCGTGATTTAACTACAGGTTACAAAATAAATGAAGTAAAATGAAATGAAATATTCTTATAAAAATAATGTCGAACAAAGAATATTCAGTAATTATTCAGCAAGGGCGAGACCGCAAGATGATCTATCTGGACGGGCTAACAATAGTTAACCTCGTGTGCGCGGATAAATCATAAGTATACACCGAGCACAACTGTGCATGCATGCTTACCTTACAATTCATATCAATTGAAACAGTTGGGCTGCAGATTTCACGTTGACCACCTCTTGCCTCTTCATAGCTACAACCGCCTGTGAAAAATTTCCCCTCTCACAAATTTGTTGCATATCGTGCTGCGCGGCAAAAGGGGACAAACAGGGGAGGCGGAAACCTTAGATCAGCACTGGATCAGATCGAATAGGGCCTAGCTAGGCATGTCCAGAGGGAGGCGGGGAAGGAGGAGACTTACGTGTAGTGCATCATAAGTCCTTGGATCTGAACCGGGGCTCCAGCTTGCCCTTCTAGATCCGGCCCTTGCCCTGCCCCGACGGTGGTTGCCAACCTAGAGGAGGGAGAGAGATGGTGAATGGGAGACGGGGCGGCCAGGTTATGAGGAGGGAGTTATTCTAGTCGCACGAAGGGACGATGGTGGGCTGAGAAAGGAGGAGTCAACCAAAGGGACGTCAAACACGGGGGATCAAATCTTGAACTGCACATCAGATGACGTGGACGCCCGATATGACATGGCACATCGCTGATGTGGACAGTGTGCATGATAAGAGAATAGAAAGTAGTGGGGAGCAACTTCTAATTAGTAATGGTAGATATGTGTGGTTTACCCAAAAAAACCTTCCTATCTTGGCTGTGGGTTGTGCCTTGTGGTCCTTTCTTTTTTACCTTTTTATTTTTTATTTTCTTTTTTTTTTAAGAACAAGTAAGAGTCATTTGTCATTTTCATTAAGGAGAGAGAGAAAGAGTTAAATACAAGCTCTTGTTACACCAGTAAAAGTAAAAAAGCCGGCCCTGCCCTAAAACAACTAGAGCTACTCCTCACTAATCTCTGTCTCCTTCCGCCTGGCCAATTTCCATTGCTTGTGCTCTTCATCCACCAATGTGACAACTCTATGGACTGGCGGCACTTTACCTTCGAAGACTGGCGTTTCTCTACAACCACAACTTGTGGAAACCCACAATCATGATTGCTACCATCTCTCTAACTCTTGTGTGGGAAGCCTTCGGTCCATCTAGCACCACCACTCTTTGGTACAGTAACCCATGTTTGGTGTTAAGCTGTCAAGACCAAAGCCTAGGACAAAAAAGAAACCGGAAACGCCTGGCATATGGACATTGCACCACTATATGATCAATGCACTCAAGAGCCTGATCGCACATCAAGCAACAAGGAGGGTGTTGCAAGCCATGCCTTGCAAGACAATCTGCGTCCAACATCAGTTTCGTATCACAGTCATGTGATAAAGCGCTCCTTCTGCGGCGCTATTTTCGAGAGACGCACTACCAGTCAGAGTTTCCCTGATATCATTGACACATCTGCCATCGCGAAGAGCTCCAGCAACCGATTTTCCTTCCCTGGATTACATATTCACGAATGGGAATAAATTGGGTGCAATATCACGGGCAGTATGTCACCATCGATATGTCGTGCAAACAATGACCCGGTCGCCTCTGTTGATTGTGCATTTGGTCGCAGCGACAAATAGCGTGTGCCCCCGCCCCCCTCTCAGATTTAGCACATGGAAGCCCTGACCACACCCTAATTGTGCCTGATTTTCGGAGCCAAAGCCTGTGAATTTGAAGAGTATTGTTAAGATAGTCAGGGTGATGGATCCCAAGGCCAGCAAGGCTCAACGGCTTGCAAATATGCTCCCACACAACGAAACAATGGCCACCCTTCGCTTCCTTGAAACATGTCCAGAAGAAACTCAAGAAAATTTTCATGATGGCCTTAAAAACTCATGGAGGGTACTCTGGAGGCAGTACATGATAGATCTTGATCGCAGTGAGCATAGTTTCTTTTCGGATAGCTCTCCACCATAAATGTTTTGTATCTTTTTTCTCCTTTTACTTTTTTGTTAGGCTTTGTATGTACGGTGTATCTAAAGAAGGAAGCATATTGCATATCTAGCTTTGTGTGTACTGTGTATCTAAAGAAGACATATTGTACACATGGACGACTTAGACACAAACAAAACAAAATACATGACTACTTTTTTTAACCACCGCTTCGTCATCAAAGCAACCTTGGGTGGTTCCATGTCCAGTTCAGCTAGTTGTAGTACTCCGTGCTCCTGGTTTGCCTCCCCTTCCGTGGATTAGGATACTCTCGAGCATAGTGTCCATAGTCCTAGCAATTGTAGCAACAAACTTTTGATTTGTCTAACTTATGGTACTTCTTTTTTATCTTTCTCCCTACTACGCGAGAACTTCATCTGCTCTTGTTTTTGGCCGCGTTCACGTCCCTTCAACGCCAGCTCATAGGTCATCAGCCACCCAATCACCTCCATCGTCGACATCTTCCTCACATCGCTCCACTACTCTATGGTGCCAAAGATTGGTAGACATTTGTTAGGAACAACCCATAGTAACTTTTCCACAACTATGTTTACCTGCATCTTTTATCCGATATCTCGCATCTCATTAACCATGAAGGTTAGCTGCAACGCAAATTTTCCTATCCCATATGATTCTTTCATGCTCATCAGGCACACCTTGGGCTAGGGAGGCGAAAGCCTCTTGGTCCTTTATTTATTCGACCGCGCCATCATCTTCCACCCCATAATTGTCGCCTGCAAGCATGGGGTAATGGATGGTCACACCACCGCCACTTGCTTTCAAAGTCGACATAACCCTCTTGAAGCGTCCGTGTGACACAACTTTATGGCGGCGAAGAATCCTTCAATTCCACCGTGATGCAACTTAATGGCAAAGCCTTCACACCTTGGTTTGGTATCAATTGGTAGCTTTTCCAAGGGATCAAACACACGATCACGAGGCAGCTCGACTAATCGTGTTCACGCAACTGGCCTTAGCACATACGAACTACTTGTAGCACTTGATATCTCGCCGGTGCGCACACAAGCACCAGGGTTGAAACACATGCACACAAACTCGAAATTAGCCAGAGGCATAGGTGCCTCGTGTTTTTCTCTTATTGCTTTTCATAATTTTCTGGTACACGGATACACAAACTTGCCTATACAGTATACACTACTACTAAAACACGTGGATTTGCCTAAAAAAGCTAAAACACGTAAACTCTCCAAACCTAATTAACTGGCGACCTTGGTCACTTCTTAAACTAACTCATGCATTGTTTGAATTATGCCAACAGGTATGCATGTAGTACAAATTTAGTATTTTGTCCATAAAAAAATTTGAATTTGAATTTCATATGAATATTTTATATTTCAGGCGGTAAAAGACCGAGATTTCCTGTATAACAATCCCTGGAATGGATGGATATTGTTGTCAAGCAAATCTGCTAACCCTTAGCTTAGAGCCTGTGATAACATATATATTTCTAGTTTTGGGGATGAATTAATATAAGGACTTCGATGCTAAGAACAAGTAACAAAGTTGAATACTCCTTCTGAATGTTCCCACTTGATATGAAACCCTTGCCCATAAATTGTAAAACTACTAAGAGCAATACACAAACTCAGAGCAATAACTCGTAGAAGTACTACTTCAGTACAGGTCGGGGAACATGTCATTTTTCATCTTTGAATCCCTTGGTGACTTGCACTTCCACATCAGGGAGGACGGCACAGTAGGTAATGAGAACCTGAATGAGGCTGAAAGGGCGAGCACGAAAGCTCTCGCTCTGGGGCGACAGGAGGCCTGAGATCCTCTCTTCGCTGCCATCACCGAGATCATACCTGTACATGCCCTCACACTTCTTCAGACTGCCGTCTTCTGTGTATATGTCAGCAATGCCGTAGTAGATGCAGTTTCCATCGACAGAGGGGAGTCTGTCGGCGTCAACGGACAGGCACCTCTTCCCCACAAAGAGGGCGTGGCGGCCACCGGCGATCTGGTTGACGGGCTCGAGCGTGTGTCCCTCAAGGTCCACCCTGAAAACCTCCATGTTATGCCTACGAAGCCGCGGACGACGGACGAGGAGCAGCTCCCCGTCAGACTCCACTAGGTAATTTCTAAGCCACGGCCATGACTCCGAGCCCTCATCAGAAGACACGAACGCGTCCGGCCTCTGCGTTATCCATGGTCGGTAGGTGAAGCAATGGTCCCAGACGACCTCGTACACGGATGGCTCCCACTCCCAGTCGACCATGTAGACGTGGCCTGCGTGGGCGACCATGCTTCCGAGACAGACCGGGCCATTTCCGTAGGTGATGCGGACGTAGTCGCTGGCCGGATCTGCGCTCCAGACGGGGTCGTCGTTATCGTAGCAGCAGTCGAGCCCGAAGACGAGTGACGTTGGGCGCTCATGCCCGCCGCCGCCAACCACTGCCTTGGCCCGGTAACTAGGTAGTATCACCTTGAAATGGAGCAGCGAGCCAGTGAAGGGGTTGAGGACGCGGACAGCATGCTGGGGCTTCCTGTCGCCGACGATGAGGAGCCCGTCGGAAGGGCCGACGAGGATGTGGTCCTGAAGCACCAGGACGCGGCGGCGGAGAAAACGCCCTGTGGAGATGTTGACAAAGGGGCGGGCGCCGTCCGTGGGCTCCTCCTCCTCGTCTAGCATGACCCAGTGCCGAGGGCGGAAGCACAGGAGGTCGACGCCGGCGCAGTCGCTGCACGGGTCGACGAGGGCGGAGCGCCAGTTGTGACAGACAGCCCGCATGTCCATGTAGTGATCGATGTCGCTGGTGACCAGGATGCACTCGCCGACGCGACGGAGAAGGTCCGGCAGAAGGGACGACCAGTCCGTCATCGTGGAATTGATACTGTGATCGCTGGCGTTGCTGTGACTGAGCACTCGACAGGGATATGTTTATATACGATGCAGGATCATGGATGCAAACCGGCATTGGAATTGAAAAGGACCTAGCTAAATATACCATCAATTCTGCATGCTAGGTGCCGCTTGGTTGCTTCACCAATCAATCACCACTACTACCTGCGGCCGGTTAATGCATTCGGAAAACGAGGAGAAGCAAGTTCAATGGACTCGAAAGACGTACCGAATGAGCCAACGGTTGGTCTAATGCCTAAAGAACTTGATTACGAGGTGTTCTATCCCGCAAAACCACGAAAAAATACGTGCGCAATGCACTTTGAACTTGCACACAGTCTGAGCAAAACAACCATGTGGGATCAACTATTGGACTTGTACACGGTTGGGGGCGTAACAGCCATCTCCAATTTTGGACTATTGTTGACTGGCCTTGACTCTTGTTGACCGCCTAGGTGGCGTGTCATGTAGAATAGGGGATGGCATCTCAAGTATAGGGTTGAAGTCATTGCTATAACATGAACTAAATAGTTTTTAGAAGAAGAGAAATCAATATGTACAATACCAAATATTTATTCTTAGATCCATCATGAAAAGTACTTCAGTATTTATTTATTGTGTAATGCAAATATTGATAATTTATTCTATAAAAATGATCAAATACACATATATGTTGGACTTTCATGAAATTGGTCCACCTTATATTCTGGAATGGAGAGAGTAACACATAGTAATTCTCATCTCGCAAATATATTGATAAGATTGTTTGCTTGATTGATCAAAACTAGTTGGGTCATGTGATTAGTACTATAAGGTCATAATTTATAACTCAACTCTAATTTGAATGATGCGCTATCCCCCCCCT
>NC_041385.1:842270659-842285999 GCF_002162155.2 Triticum dicoccoides | reverse complement strand
AAAATTCCATGAACGAAGCTTTCCCTCCCAAAAGAATCGTAGAGAAAAGCATGTGTCATCAAGGTATTGCAAAAGAGTTCTAGGGTTGCTAATTTTATTTTTTGGTAAAGCAACAGTTGACAACAGATGCTAAACATTTAGATTGTAATTTTTATTGTATGTGCACCATCAACAAGAGACAATCCACTTCATGGTGTTTTGGTAAAAATGGAAGCAAGGACAAGCAATGCATGAATAACAGTTTCGTGAAGTTGAAACAGGGATTGCATGAATGTGGCAACTGCATTTTTTTTGTGTGACCACACTATTATAAATTATCCAACGGTTCCAAAATCTCTACTCCTACACATTTCCGTCGCAGTAGTACATGATCTGCCAAGAAGTCCACAGATGAAAAAAAAAGAGTGCGAAATTAAGTGTTGAGATAATGGATGAAACCAGACACCTACGATTTAGTAAGAGAAGGCACAACATGTGACATAAGCATTTGCTTGGCTTTCTGCCAATTGCTGAGGCGAAATACAACAGGGGGCGCACGCTCTTGCATCTGCTAAGTACACAGTAGGTTCATTGCCAATTTCGGACGGTGTTCACAGTGACGACTTTCTGCTAACCAAGCCTATTCTCCATAAAGTTGATGAGATTTGTGTCCATCCCTTAAGAAGCTAGCTTCTCGCATGATTCTTTTGCTGGAAAATTCTTCACTTAGTTCCCATAATCAATTCTTGAGTTAGTTCCCATGATTGACTCACAAATATGTATTGTCGATGTGAGGACAGGCACACCATTTGCCAGATTTCCTTCTGTTTGCAGGGTTCCCATTATGTCGACTTCGCCATGCTATGTGTACACCTATTCCATGGCTCGTTGCTCAGCCCTATCACTTTTTGCAAATGTTGGCATGCGAAAGACGAAGATGCGGTATTTTAAATTCACCCAGGGAACTTGCTTGTTTAGCGAGGCACTTTGAATCTGTTAAATAGAGCACAAAGGTCGGATATCATAGGTGTTAACACCTCACCCCTTCCTCTACTGGTGTTATCAGGGATGGAGTTCTAACTCATTTTTTATTGACCAAACTAATGGTTAAACTTTATATTGCAATGTGTGTGAGGCCTATAAACAAGGATAGGGGGATTACAACTCACTAGTAGAAAAAGCCCCTTTTGTCCCGGTTCATGAGGCCCATTTGTCCCGGTTGCCGAACCGGGACTAAAGGGTCGGTACTAAAACCCAATACTTTTAGTCCCGGTTCGCCCACGAACCGGGTCAGATGGAGCTCCACGTGGCCGCTGGGGCTTGCCAAGCCAGGAGGGCCTTTTGTCCCGGTTGGTGCCACCAACCGGGACCAAAAGGCTTCCACGCGTTAGCAGTTCAGGGGCTGGAGTTTTTGTTTTTTTTTTCTGAAGGGGGAGGGGGTGCATTGGGGTTTTGGGGTATTGTAGGGTTAATTTAGGGGTTTCATATATTGTGTTGGCTAGCTAACAGAGACAAGTGTCCTCTCTTATCTCCGTGCTTGGTCGACGCTACATACTCTATGTATAGTGAGGACTCGACACGCTAGCTAGCTAGTAAGCAAATGAAGGATACCATTAATTACAGAAGATCGTCATGAACATATAAAGAGAGAAGTGATCGACCTCTCCTTCTCCGATAGATTGGTCGAACAACAAGTTTTCGTATATCTATCCGACGCTACTGTCTACATATATTTATATATAAAATATAAAATCTCTTACAAAATCCCCTAACATCTGAACTCAACTTCGACATGGTATTCACCGTGTTTGTCGATGACGTGGTCAAGAAAGAATCCCGCCGATTCCTCTTGAATTGCTCGTATGCGGTCTTGTTATATGAGTTCATCCCACATCTGAAACATGTAATTTGAAAAAGGGGGTCAATACATATATATGAATGAAACTCAACACAAATGATGGTAATAAAATAAAATTGTGAATATTATTGCTTACACACTTCATATTGTTGTTTAGAATAGCCTCGCTCACATGTCGTGTGGCGGATGAACTCGCAAATGTAGTATCCACAGAAATCATTCACGGGTTCCTGCCACAACCACTTTACAAGAAATAGAGGTTAATCAAATTGATAAACAAGCATGCTAATTGGTATTGATAAAACTAGCTAGAATCAATGGGAGATGCGCGGAACTAGCTACTAGTACTTACTTTTGGGTGGTTAAATCGCAGCTCCGCCGGCAGTCCCGGAGCTTGTGCGGTGAACTTTTTCCAAACTCTGCCAGACAAAGAAAACAATTACTTGATATCAGAAAATGAACAAAGTTAATGATATGGTGCGATAATGATCGATTGAACTTACTTCTCGAGCATTTTAGTCATGGCCGCATACTCCTCCAAATTTTTTTCGTTTCGAGTCTATGACGGTTACTAGTCCCTCTTCAAGCTTAATCTCTAGCAGAATAAAGTGGAAGTTGCGAACACATGCGTAACTCATCAATTACATTACTATAACCTCGAGTAATAAGGGAAACCAAATATGCACAAGACAGAAACACTCACCTGCATTCGTAAGGAAAGCGTATTGTATCTTTGTTTTGAATTCGAAGTAACGATGCGAGCAAGTTGGCCTTGGTTAGTTTGGCATCATGTGTAACATTTCATTCATCCATGAGATTTGTGTTAATCAACCCAATATCATCTATTTGTCTTTTCTTCAATTCAGCGATCTTCAATCTGCATAATATAGTGAGGATAATTATATATACATGCAATGAAATAGTTGAGCTATATACAGAGACTTAATTAATTACAGAGAAGTAGTACTTACAGACAGTAGCAAGTGATGATTATTTTATCGAGGGCCTTTTGATTGAAAAACTGGAAGAACTCCTCATATGGAATAGACAACAGATCAATTCCAACAAGGTCGTGCTCCTCTTTAACTCTCAGCGACAAAGTATCCGTCCCAGACTTCTTGCAGATGTCCATGTACCAATCATGGAATCTTCACATCATCGTTGTTAGCGGAGTACCAGGTTTGACGAGAGGCTTCCCGTGCCAGAATTTTATTGTGTCCTCAAAAAATGCATCGTCGGGCATGTAATCTCCAGATTGGTACCGGGCAGCATCCCCGGAAGATTAGCGACGATGTCGCTAGACACATTGATCGGGGGGCACGATTGCTTCGCTTGTTCGCCGAGCTGGGGAATTTTTTCCCCTCTTCTTCGTTCTGCTAGCCTTTGATCAGTGCAAGTACTTCCCGACTGTTCCGCTTCCTTATATGTCCTTTCAATGATGCGGTCATAGTTGGACTGTGGCGGAGGCGATGATGGTCGCTGTAGGGCATCCAAAGTGTGCTTCGCTTTTACTGGATCTATCTTCTCCTCCGGAGGTGGATATTTCTTAGGTTTTGCCGATTCAAAGAAGTCCCTCACTTGGCCTTGACAGATCTTCTGGTTTCCTCCTCGCTCCTCTCATATGGTAACTTCTCTAGAGGCTTGAGAGACGATGGACCGAATCTGTATTGCCTCCCGCCTCTGGCTGTACTGCTAGACGCCGGACCAGCCGAAGTGGCTACTGCTGTCTTTTTTCATTGCTTAAGAGGCGGAGCAGCCGGAGGCAGATTGCTACGACGCGCCGAAGCAGCTGGAGCGGCGGCGTATGTGTTCCGCTGTCGCTTACGAGGCGGCGAAGGAGGAGTCGGGCTGCTCAGACGCGCCAAAGCAAGCGGAGAAGGAGGCGGAGTACTGCCGCCCTCACGCACAGGAAGGGGAGGCGGAGTGCCCTGATCACTCGCCGGAGGAGGAGGAGGAGGCGGAGGAGGTAGAGTGCCCATCTGACTCGCAGGAGGCGTGAAGTTCAGAAGGTTGATGTGCTCCTTCCGCCATAGACACGGAGTCTTCATAGCAAGACCCAGCTGAGTCTCCACATCACCTGTAGGGTGCTCAAGCTGGAGCTCCTCAAATCCCTCCTTTATTTCATCCACCATCACAACAACATAGCCTTGTGGAATCGGATGACAGTGAAATGTTGCTCCGGTTGAAGGAGGGAACACAGAGCCGACAACCGCCTTGGCTTTGGGCTGAAGCCATTTCGTCAAAGGTGGGCACTGGTGCGAATCCGTGATAAAATCCATAAGGTAGCTAGGACCCCATCAAGTCAAGCCATTTCGTCTCAACGGATTTAGACGGTGCCCTATTTAAAGTGAATGTAGCTGTCTCTAGAGCGCATCCCCAAAATGATAGCGGTAAATCGGTAAGAGACATCATAGATCGCACCATATCCAATAGAGTGCGATTACGACATTCTGACACACCGTTACACTGAGGTGTTCCAGGCGGCGTGAGTTGTGAAACAATTCCACATTTTCTTAAGTGTGTACCAAATTCGTGACTTCAATATTCTCCTCCACGATCCGATCGTAAGAATTTTATCTTTCGGTCACGTTGATTCTCTACTTCATTCTGAAATTCCTTGAACTTTTCAAAGGTCTCAGACTTGTGTTTCATCAAGTAGACATACCCATATCTACTTAAGTCATCAGTGAGAGTGAGAACATAACGATATCCTCCGCGAGCCTCAGCGCTCATTGGACCACACGCATCAGTATGTATGATTTCCAATAAGTTGGTTGCTCGCTCCATAGTTCTGGAGAACGGAGTCTTGGTCATTTTGCCCATGAGGCATGGTTCGCATGTGTCAAATGATTCATAATCGAGAGACTCTAAAAGTCCATCAGCATGGAGCTTCTTCATGCGCTTGACACCAATGTAACCAAGCTGGCAGTGCCACAAGTATGTGGGACTATCGTTATCAACTTTACATCTTTTGGTATTTACACTATGAATATGTGTAACATTGCGTTCGAGATTCATTAAGAATAAACCATTGACCATCGGGGCATGACCATAAGACATATCTCTCATATAAATAGAACAACCATTATTCTCGGATTAAAATGAGTAGCCATCTCGTATTAAACGAGATCTAGATACAATGTTCATGCTCAAACTTGGCACTAAATAACAATTATTGAGGTTCATAACTAATCCCGTGGGTAAATGTAGAGGTAGCGTGCCGACGGCGATCACATCGACCTTGGAACCATTCCCGACGCGCATCGTCACCTCGTCCTTCACCAGTCTCCGCTTATTCCGCAGCTCCTGCTGTGAGTTACAAATATGAGCAACGACACCGGTATCAAATACCCAGGAGTTACTACGAGTACTGGTAAGGTACACATCAATTACATGTATATCACATATACCTTTAGTGTTGCCGGCCTTCTTGTCCGCTAAGTATTTGGGGCAGTTCCGCTTCCAGTGACCCTTTCCTTTGTAATAAAAGCACTCAGTCTCAGGCTTGGGTCCATTTTTGACTTCTTCCCGGCAACATCTTTGCCGTCCTTCTTGAAGTTCTTCTTACCCTTGCCCTTCTTGAACTTAGTGGTCTTATTGACCATCAACACTTGATGTTCTTTCTTGATTTCAACCTCTGCTGACTTCAGCATTGAAAATACTTTAGGAATCGTCTTCACCATCCCCTGCATATTGTAGTTCAGCACAAAGCTCTTGTAGCTCGGTGGGAGCGACTGAAGGATTCTGTCAATGACCGCCTCGTCTGGGAGGTTGTTCTCCAGCTGGGACAGGCGGTTGTGCAACCCAGACATTTTGAGTATGTTCTCACTGACAGAACTGTTTTCCTCCGTCTTACAACTATAGAACTTGTCGGAGACTTCATATCTCTCGACCCGGGCATCAGCTTGAAAATCCATTTTCAGCTCTTCGAACATCTCATATGCTCTGTGTCGCTCAAAACGCTTTTGGAGCCCCGGTTCTAAGCTGTAAAGCATGCCGCACTGAACAAGAGAGTAATCATCAGCACGTGACTGCCAAGCGTCCATAACGTGTTGGTTCTGTAGGATGGGTGCTTCACCTAGCGGTGCTTCTAGGACATAATCTTTCTTGGCTGCTATGAGGATGATCCTCAGGTTCCGGACCCAATCTGAATAGTTGCTGCCATCATCTTTCAGCTTGGTTTTCTCTAGGAACGCGTTGAAGTGCATGTTGACATGAGCGTTGACCATTTGATCTACAAGACATATTTTGCAAAGATTTTAGACTAAGTTCATGATAATTAAGTTCATCTAATCAAATTATTTAATGAACTCCCACCCATATTGACATCCCTTTAGTTATCTAAGTGTTACACGATCCGAGTCGACTAGGCCGTGTCCGATCATCACGTGAGACGGACTAGTCATCATCGGTGAACATCTCCATGTTGATCGTATCTTCCATATGACTCATGTTCGACTTTTTGGTCTCTTGTGTTTCGAGGCCATGTCTGTACATGCTAGGCTCGTCAAGTTAACCCTAAGTGTTTATGCATGTGTAAAATTGTCTTACACCTGTTGTATGTGAACGTAAGGATCTATCACACCCGATCATCATGTGGTGCTTCGAAATGACGAACTTTAGCAACGGCGCACGGTTAGGGGGAACACTTTCTTGAAATTATTATAAGGGATCATCTTATTTACTACCGTCGTTCTAAGTAAACAAGATGCATAAACATAGTAAACATCACATGCAATTATATAATAGTGACATGATATGGCCAATATCATATAGCTCCTTTGATCTCCATATTCGGGGCTCCATGATCATCTTCGTCACCGGCATGACACCATGATCTCCATCATCATGATCTCCATCATCGTATCTTCATGAAGTTGTCATGCCAATGACTACTTCTACTTCTATGGCTAACACGTTTAGCAATAAAGTAAAGTAATTTACATGGTGTTCTTCAATGACACGCAGGTCATACAAAAAATAAAGACAACTCCTATGGCTCCTGCCGGTTGTCATACTCATCGACATGCAAGTTGTGTTTCCTATTACAAGAACATGATCTCATACATCACAATATATCATTCATCATTCATCACAACTTCTGGCCATATCACATCACATGACAATTGCTGCAAAAACAAGTTAGACGTCCTCTAATTGTTGTTGCATCTTTTACGTGGTTGCAATTGGGTTCTAGCAAGAACGTTTTCTTACCTATGAATAACCACAACGTGATTTTGTAAACTTCTATTTACCCTTCATAAGGACCCTTTTCGTCGAATCCGCTCCAACTAAATTGGGAGAGACAGACACCAGCTAGCCACCTTATGCAACTAGTGCATGTCAGTCGGTGGAACCTATCTCACGTAAGCGTACGTGTAAGGTCGGTCCGGGCGGCTTCATCCCACAATACCGCTGAAGCAAAATAAGACTAGTAGCGGCAAGCAAGTTGACAAGATCTACGCCCACAACAAAATTGTGTTCTACTCGTGCAATAGAGAACTACGCATAGACCTAGCTCATGATGCCACTATTGGGGAACGTTGCAGAAAATAAAAAATTTCCTACGGTTTCACCAAGATCCATCTATGAGTTCATCTAAGCAACGAGTGATAGGAGAGAGATTGCATCTACATACCACTTGTAGATCGCGTGCGGAAGCGTTCAAGAGAACGGGGTTGAGGTAGTCGTTCTCGTCGTGATCCTATCACCGGAGATCCTAGCGCCAAATGGACGGCACCTCCGCGTTCAACACACGTACAGTCAGCGTGACGTCTCCTCCGTCTTGATCCAGCAAGGGGGAAGGAGAGGTTGATGAAGATCCAGCAGCACAACGGCGTGGTGGTAGATGCAGCAGAACTCCGGCAGGGCTTCGCCAAGCTACTGCGGGAGGAGGAAGAGGTGTAGTAGGGGGAGGGAGGCGCCAAGACTTAGGGTGCGGCTGCCCTCCCTCCCCCCTCCTTTATATAGGCCCCCAGGGGGGCGCCGGCCCCTGAAGATTGAATCTCCAAGGGGGGCGGCGGCCAGGGGGGTGGAGTGCCCCCCAAAGCAAGTGGTGCGCCCCCCACCCTAGGGTTTCCAACCCTAGGCGCAGGGGGGGCAAGGGGGGCGCACCAGCCCACTAGGGGCTGGTTCCCCTCCCACTTCAGCCCACGGGGCCCTCCGGGATAGGTGGCCCCACCCGGTGGACCCCCGGGACCCTTCCGGTGGTCCCGGTACAATACTGGGTGACCCCAAAACTTTCTTGATGGCCGAAACAGCACTTCTTATATATAATTCTTTACCTTCGGACCATTCCGGAACTCCTCGTGACGTCCGGGATCTCATCCGGTACTCCGAACAACATTCGGTTTGCTGCATACTCATATTCATACAACCCTAGCGTCACCGAACCTTAAGTGTGTAGACCCTACGGGTTCGGGAGACATGCAGACATGACCGAGACGGCTCTCCGGTCAATAACCAACAGCGGGATCTGGATACCCGTGTTGGCTCCCACATACTCCTCGATGATCTTATCGGATGAACCACGATGTCGAGGATTCAAGCAACCCCGTATACTATTCCCTTTGTCAGATGGTATGTTACTTGCCCGAGATTCGATCGTCGCTATCCAAATACCTCGTTCAATCTCATTGCCGGCAAGTCACTTTACTTGTACCGTAACGCATGATCCCATAACCAGACACTTGGTCACTTTGAGCTCATTATGATGATGCACTACCGAGTGGGCCCAGTGATACCTCTCCGTTATACGGAGTGACAAATCCCAGTCTCGATCCGTGTCAACCCAACAGACACTTTCGGAGATACCTGTAGTGCACCTTTATAGTCACCCAGTTACGTTGTGACGTTTGGTACACCCAAAGCACTCCTACGGTATCCGGGAGTTACACGATCTCATGGTCTAAGGAAGATATACTTGACATAGGAAAAGCTCTAGCAAAACGAACTACACGATCTTGTGCTATGCTTAGGATTGAGTCTTGTCCATCACATCATTCTCCTAATGATGTGATCCCGTTATCAACGATATCCAATGTCCATAGTCAGGAAACCATGACTATCTGTTGATCAACGAGCTAGTCAACTAGAGGCTCACTAGGGACATGTTGTGGTCTAAGTATTCATACATGTATTACATTTTCCGGATAATACAATTATAGCATGAATAAAAGACAACCATCATGAACAAAGAAATATAATAATAATCCTTTTATTATTGCCTCTAGGGCATATTTCCAACAGTCTCCCACTTGCACTAGAGTCAATAATCTAGTTACATTGTGATGAATCGAACACCCATAGAGTTCTGGTGTTGATCATGTTTTGCTCGCGGAAGGGGTTTAGTCAACGGATCTGCGACATTCAGATCCGTATGTACTTTGCAAATATCTATGTCTCCATCTTGAACATTTTCACGGATGCAGTTGAAACGACGCTTGATGTGCCTGGTCTTCTTGTGAAACCTGGGCTCCTTCGCAAGGGCAATAGCTCCAGTGTTCTCACAGAAGAGTTTGATCGGCCCCGACGCATTGGGTATGACTCCTAGGTCGGTGATGAACTCCTTCACCCAAATTGCTTCATGCGCTGTCGGACATGTTGTGGTCTAAGTATTCACACATGTATTACGATTTCCGGATAATACAATTATAGCATGAATAAAAGACAACGATCATGAACAAAGAAATATAATAAGAATCCTTTTATTATTGCCTCTAGGGCATATTTCCAACAGGTATTGGCTATGTGCATCCTAACTATGCAAAGGCCGGGTGGGCTCATTATATTTGTATCCTCTTGATGCTCTATTTTGAGCTAATAAAATTCTCCCTTTATCGAAAAAAGGGAGCAGTGACTGCCTCCCTAGCATTGCTAGCGGGACCAAAACGGAAATATCTGTGCATTCTAAGTTTAGTACCATGCGATTCCACTAGGACAATGAATCTAGTATGTTGGAGTGCTACCTGCGAGGCAACGGCGAAGGCTGTACCAGGTAATCTCATCTTCCGGTTCCAACCCCGTTGCTACGGCGTGCCCTCCGACATCGTGGTGGATCCCATGAAGATAGTTTCAGGAGCCCGGCCAGCGGTGGTCATCCTAATCAATGGCGGCATTAGCGCATGGGAGTTGTCGGCTATGCCGGAACTGGACATGTGTTGGTTGTTTGGCGGATCTGGCAACTTGCTCCGACGTTGTCGGCTTGCTGCGGCAGATCTAGGATCCGGGGACAACCCTAGGTCGATGCGCCACAAAGATGCGGGTTCAGGCTTTCGCGGCGGCCCTCTTCATCGACTCAGAAAGCCTATGGACGATGGTGCGTTCTGACTCCGATAGATCTCCGGTGTACACTTTAGCGTTGCTAGTTTTCTGATGGTAGGAGGTCACATTGGCTTTTGAAGGGACCTCCAGGGATCTGTGTGTTATTTTCTCTCTATGAGGGTGTTCTCTCCAAAGTTTCAGCACAATAGTATTTTCTCATGCACTCTTGTTGTAGCCGCGTGTGTTCTTTGTAACTTTGTTGTTTTATGAATATATGTGTGGTTTACCCAAAAAAACCTTCCTATCTTGGCTGTGGGTTGTGCCTTGTGGTCCTTTCTTTTTTCCTTTCTTTTTTATTTTCTTTTTTTAAAAGAACAAGCAAGAGTCATTTGTCATTTTCATTAACGAGAGAGAGAAAGAGTTAAATACAAGCTCTTCTGACACCAGTGAAAGTAAAAAGCCGGCCCTGCCCTAAAACAACTAGAGCTACTCCTCACTAATCTCTGTCTCCTTCCGCCTGGCCAATTTCCATTGCTTGTGCTCTTCATCCACCAATGTGACAACTCTATGGACTGGCGGCACTTTACCTTCGAAGACTGGCGTTTCTCTACAACCACAACTTGTGGAAACCCACAATCATGATTGCTACCATCTCTCTAACTCTTGTGTGGGAAGCCTTCGGTCCATCGAGCACCACCACTCTTTGGTACAGTAACCCATGTTTGGTGTTAAGCTGTCAAGACCAAAGCCTAAGAGAAAAAGAAACCAGAAACGCCTGGCATATGGAAATTGCACCACTATATGATCAATGCACTCAGGAGCCTGATCGCACATCAATCAACATGGAGGGTGTTGCAAGCCATGCCTTGCGAGACGATCTGTCGTCCAACATCAGTTTCGTATCACAGTCATCTGATAAAACACTCCTTTTGCGGTGCTATGTCGAGAGACGCACTACTAGTCAGAGTTTCCCTGATATCATTGACACATCTGACATCGGGAAGATCTGCAGCAACCGATTTTCCTTCCCTGGATTACATATTCACAAATGGGAATAAGTTGGGTGCAATATCACGGGCAGTATGTCACTATTCATATGTTGTTCCAAAAAATGACCCGGTCGCCTCTGTTGATTGTGCATTTGGTCGCAGCGACAAATAGTGTGTGCCCCCGCCCCCCTCTCAGATTTAGCACGTGGAAGCCCTGACCACGCCCTAATTGTGCCTGATTTTTGGAGCCAAAGCTAGTGAATTTGAAGAGTATTGTTAAGATAGTCAGGGTGATGGATCCCAAGGCCAGCAAGGCTCAACGGCTTGAAATATGCTCCCACGCAACCAAACAAAGGCCACCCTTCGCTTTCTTGAAACATTTCCAGAAGAAACTCAAGAAAATTTTCTTGATGGCCTTAAAAACTCATGGAGGGAACTCTGGAGGCAGCACATGATAGATCTTGATCGCAGTGAGCACAGTTTCTTTTCGGATAGCTCTCCACCATAAATGTTTTGTATCTTTTTTCTTCTTTTACTTGTACTGTGTATCTAAAGAAGGAAGCATATTGTAAATCTAGCTTTGTGTGTACTGTGTATCTAAAGAAGACATATTGTACACATGGACGACTTAGACACAAACAAAACAAAATACATGACTAATTTTTTTAACCACCGCTTCGTCATCAAAGCAACCTTGGGTGGTTCCATGTCCAGTTAAGCTAGTTGTAGTACTCCGTGCTCCTGGTTTGCCTCCCCTTCCGTGGATTAGGATACTCTCGAGCATAGTGTCCATAGTCCTAGCAATTGTAGCAACAAACTTTTGATTTGTCTAACTTATGGTACTTCTTTTTTATCTTTCTCCCTACTACGCGAGAACTTCATCTGCTCTTGTTTTTGGCCGCATTCACGTCCCTTCAACGCCAGCTCATAGGTCATCGGCCACCCAATCACCTCCATCGTCGACATCTTCCTCACATCGCTCCACTACTCTATGGTGCCAAAGATTGGTAGACATTTGTCAGGAACAACCCATAGTAACTTTTCCACAACTATGTTTACCTGCATCTTTTATCCGATATCTCGCATCTCATTAACCATGAAGGTTAGCTGCAACGCAAATTTTCCTATCCCATATGATTCTTTCATGCTCATCAGGCACACCTTGGGCTAGGGAGGCGAAAGCCTCTTGGTCCTTTATTTATTGGACCGTGCCATCATCTTCCACCCCATAATTGTCGCCTGCAAGCATGGGGTAATGGATGGTCACACCACCACCACTTGCTTTCAAAGTCGACATAACCCTCTTGAAGCGTCCGTGTGACACAACTTTATGGCGGCGAAGAATCCTTCAATTCCACCGTGATGCAACTTAATGGCAAAGCCTTCACACCTTGGTTTGGTATCAATTGGTAGCTTTTCCAAGGGATCAAACACACGATCACGAGGCAGCTCGACTAATCGTGTTCGCGCAACTGGCCTTAGCACATACGAACTACTTGTAGCACTTGATATCTCGCCGGTGCGCACACAAGCACCAGGGTTGAAACACATGCACACAAACTCGAAATTAGCCAGAGGCATAGGTGCCTCGTGTTTTTCTCTTATTGCTTTTCATAATTTTCTGGTACACGGATACACAAACTTGCCTATACAGTATACACTACTACTAAAACACGTGGATTTGCCTAAAAAAAGCTAAAACACGTAAACTCTCCAAACCTAATTAACTCTCCAAACCTAATTAACTGGCGACCTTGGTCACTTCTTAAACTAACTCATGCATTGTTTGAATTATGCCAACAGGTATGCATGTAGTACAAATTTAGTATTTTGTCCATAAAAAAATTTGAATTTGAATTTCATATGAATATTTTATATTTCAGGCGGTAAAAGACCGAGATTTCCTGTATAACAATCCCTGGAATGGATGGATATTGTTGTCAAGCAAATCTGCTAACCCTTAGCTTAGAGCCTGTGATAACATATATATTTCTAGTTTTGGGGATGAATTAATATAAGGACTTCGATGCTAAGAACAAGTAACAAAGTTGAATACTCCTTCTGAATGTTCCCACTTGATATGAAACCCTTGCCCATAAATTGTAAAACTACTAAGAGCAATACACAAACTCAGAGCAATAACTCGTAGAAGTACTACTTCAGTACAGGTCGGGGAACATGTCATTTTTCATCTTTGAATCCCTTGGTGACTTGCACTTCCACATCAGGGAGGACGGCACAGTAGGTAATGAGAACCTGAATGAGGCTGAAAGGGCGAGCACGAAAGCTCTCGCTCTGGGGCGACAGGAGGCCTGAGATCCTCTCTTCGCTGCCATCACCGAGATCATACCTGTACATGCCCTCACACTTCTTCAGACTGCCGTCTTCTGTGTATATGTCAGCAATGCCGTAGTAGATGCAGTTTCCATCGACAGAGGGGAGTCTGTCGGCGTCAACGGACAGGCACCTCTTCCCCACAAAGAGGGCGTGGCGGCCACCGGCGATCTGGTTGACGGGCTCGAGCGTGTGTCCCTCAAGGTCCACCCTGAAAACCTCCATGTTATGCCTACGAAGCCGCGGACGACGGACGAGGAGCAGCTCCCCGTCAGACTCCACTAGGTAATTTCTAAGCCACGGCCATGACTCCGAGCCCTCATCAGAAGACACGAACGCGTCCGGCCTCTGCGTTATCCATGGTCGGTAGGTGAAGCAATGGTCCCAGACGACCTCGTACACGGATGGCTCCCACTCCCAGTCGACCATGTAGACGTGGCCTGCGTGGGCGACCATGCTTCCGAGACAGACCGGGCCATTTCCGTAGGTGATGCGGACGTAGTCGCTGGCCGGATCTGCGCTCCAGACGGGGTCGTCGTTATCGTAGCAGCAGTCGAGCCCGAAGACGAGTGACGTTGGGCGCTCATGCCCGCCGCCGCCAACCACTGCCTTGGCCCGGTAACTAGGTAGTATCACCTTGAAATGGAGCAGCGAGCCAGTGAAGGGGTTGAGGACGCGGACAGCATGCTGGGGCTTCCTGTCGCCGACGATGAGGAGCCCGTCGGAAGGGCCGACGAGGATGTGGTCCTGAAGCACCAGGACGCGGCGGCGGAGAAAACGCCCTGTGGAGATGTTGACAAAGGGGCGGGCGCCGTCCGTGGGCTCCTCCTCCTCGTCTAGCATGACCCAGTGCCGAGGGCGGAAGCACAGGAGGTCGACGCCGGCGCAGTCGCTGCACGGGTCGACGAGGGCGGAGCGCCAGTTGTGACAGACAGCCCGCATGTCCATGTAGTGATCGATGTCGCTGGTGACCAGGATGCACTCGCCGACGCGACGGAGAAGGTCCGGCAGAAGGGACGACCAGTCCGTCATCGTGGAATTGATACTGTGATCGCTGGCGTTGCTGTGACTGAGCACTCGACAGGGATATGTTTATATACGATGCAGGATCATGGATGCAAACCGGCATTGGAATTGAAAAGGACCTAGCTAAATATACCATCAATTCTGCATGCTAGGTGCCGCTTGGTTGCTTCACCAATCAATCACCACTACTACCTGCGGCCGGTTAATGCATTCGGAAAACGAGGAGAAGCAAGTTCAATGGACTCGAAAGACGTACCGAATGAGCCAACGGTTGGTCTAATGCCTAAAGAACTTGATTACGAGGTGTTCTATCCCGCAAAACCACGAAAAAATACGTGCGCAATGCACTTTGAACTTGCACACAGTCTGAGCAAAACAACCATGTGGGATCAACTATTGGACTTGTACACGGTTGGGGGCGTAACAGCCATCTCCAATTTTGGACTATTGTTGACTGGCCTTGACTCTTGTTGACCGCCTAGGTGGCGTGTCATGTAGAATAGGGGATGGCATCTCAAGTATAGGGTTGAAGTCATTGCTATAACATGAACTAAATAGTTTTTAGAAGAAGAGAAATCAATATGTACAATACCAAATATTTATTCTTAGATCCATCATGAAAAGTACTTCAGTATTTATTTATTGTGTAATGCAAATATTGATAATTTATTCTATAAAAATGATCAAATACACATATATGTTGGACTTTCATGAAATTGGTCCACCTTATATTCTGGAATGGAGAGAGTAACACATAGTAATTCTCATCTCGCAAATATATTGATAAGATTGTTTGCTTGATTGATCAAAACTAGTTGGGTCATGTGATTAGTACTATAAGGTCATAATTTATAACTCAACTCTAATTTGAATGATGCGCTATCCCCCCCCT
>NC_041385.1:842263117-842270649 GCF_002162155.2 Triticum dicoccoides | reverse complement strand
AAAATTCCATGAACGAAGCTTTCCCTCCCAAAAGAATCGTAGAGAAAAGCATGTGTCATCAAGGTATTGCAAAAGAGTTCTAGGGTTGCTAATTTTATTTTTTGGTAAAGCAACAGTTGACAACAGATGCTAAACATTTAGATTGTAATTTTTATTGTATGTGCACCATCAACAAGAGACAATCCACTTCATGGTGTTTTGGTAAAAATGGAAGCAAGGACAAGCAATGCATGAATAACAGTTTCGTGAAGTTGAAACAGGGATTGCATGAATGTGGCAACTGCATTTTTTTTGTGTGACCACACTATTATAAATTATCCAACGGTTCCAAAATCTCTACTCCTACACATTTCCGTCGCAGTAGTACATGATCTGCCAAGAAGTCCACAGATGAAAAAAAAAGAGTGCGAAATTAAGTGTTGAGATAATGGATGAAACCAGACACCTACGATTTAGTAAGAGAAGGCACAACATGTGACATAAGCATTTGCTTGGCTTTCTGCCAATTGCTGAGGCGAAATACAACAGGGGGCGCACGCTCTTGCATCTGCTAAGTACACAGTAGGTTCATTGCCAATTTCGGACGGTGTTCACAGTGACGACTTTCTGCTAACCAAGCCTATTCTCCATAAAGTTGATGAGATTTGTGTCCATCCCTTAAGAAGCTAGCTTCTCGCATGATTCTTTTGCTGGAAAATTCTTCACTTAGTTCCCATAATCAATTCTTCAGTTAGTTCCCATGATTGACTCACAAATATGTATTGTCGATGTGAGGACAGGCACACCATTTGCCAGATTTCCTTCTGTTTGCAGGGTTCCCATTATGTCGACTTCGCCATGCTATGTGTACACCTATTCCATGGCTCGTTGCTCAGCCCTATCACTTTTTGCAAATGTTGGCATGCGAAAGACGAAGATGCGGTATTTTAAATTCACCCAGGGAACTTGCTTGTTTAGCGAGGCACTTTGAATCTGTTAAATAGAGCACAAAGGTCGGATATCATAGGTGTTAACACCTCACCCCTTCCTCTACTGGTGTTATCAGGGATGGAGTTCTAACTTATTTTTATTGACCAAACTAATGGTTAAACTTTATATTGCAATGTGTGTGAGGCCTATAAACAAGGATAGGGGGATTACAACTCACTAGTAGAAAAAGCCCCTTTTGTCCCGGTTCATGAGGCCCATTTGTCCCGGTTGCCGAACCGGGACTAAAGGGTCGGTACTAAAACCCAATACTTTTAGTCCCGGTTCGCCCACGAACCGGGACAGATGGGGCTCCACGTGGCCGCTGGGGCTTGCCAAGCCAGGAGGGCCTTTTGTCCCGGTTGGTGCCACCAACTGGGACCAAAAGGCTTCCACGCGTTAGCAGTTCAGGGGTTGGAGTTTTTGTTTTTTTTTCTGAAGGGGGAGGGGGTGCATTGGGGTTTTGGGGTATTGTAGGGTTAATTTAGGGGTTTCATATATTGTGTTGGCTAGCTAACAGAGACAAGTGTCCTCTCTTATCTCCGTGCTTGGTCGACGCTACATACTCTACGTATAGTGAGGACTCGACACGCTAGCTAGCTAGTAAGCAAATGAAGGATACCATTAGTTACAGAAGATCGTCATGAACATATAAAGAGAGAAGTGATCGACCTCTCCTTCTCCGATAGATTGGTCGAACAACAAGTTTTCGTATATCTATCCGACGCTACTGTCTACATATATTTATATATACAATATAAAATCTCTTACAAAATCCCCTAACATCTGAACTCGCAAATGTAGTATCCACAGAAATCATTCACGGGTTCCTGCCACAACCACTTTACAAGAAATAGAGGTTAATCAAATTGATAAGCAAGCATGCTAATTGGTATTGATGAAACTAGCTAGAATCAATGGGAGATGCGCGGAACTAGCTACTAGTACTTACTTTTGGGTGGTTAAATCGCAGCTCCGCCGGCAGTCCCTGAGCTTGTGCGGTGAACTTTTTCCAAACTCTGCCAGACAAAGAAAACAATTACTTGATATCAGGAAATGAACAAAGTTAATGATATGGTGCGATAATGATCGATTGAACTTACTTCTCGAGCATTTTAGTCATGGCCGCATACTCCTCCGGATTTTTTTCATTTCGAGTCTATGACGGTTACTAGTCCCTCTTCAAGCTTAATCTCTAGCAGAATAAAGTGGAAGTTGCGAACACATGCATAACTCATCAATTACATTACTATAACCTCGAGTAATAAGGGAAACCAAATATGCACAGGACAGAAACACTCACCTGCATTCGTAAGGAAAGCGTATTGTATCTTTGTTTTGATTTCGAAGTAACGATGCGAGCAAGTTGGCCTTGGTTAGTTTGGCATCATGTGTAACATTTCATTCATCCATGAGATTTGTGTTAATCAACCCAATATCATCTATTTGTCTTTTCTTCAATTCGGTGATCTTCAATCTGCATAATATAGTGAGGATAATTATATATACATGCAATGAAATAGTTGAGCTATATACAGAGACTTAATTAATTACAGAGAAGTAGTACTTACAGACAGTAGCAAGTGATGATTGTTTTATCGGGGGCCTTTTGATTGAAAAATTGGAAGAACTCCTCATATGGAATAGACAACAGATCAATTCCAACAAGGTCGTGCTCCTCTTTAACTCTCAGCGACAAAGTATCCGTCCCAGACTTCTTGCAGATGTCCATGTACCAATCATGGAATCTTCACATCATCGTTGTTAGCGGAGTACCAGGTTTGACGAGAGGCTTCCCGTGCCAGAATTTTATTGCGTCCTCAAAAAATGCATCGTCGGGCATGTAATCTCCAGATTGGTACCGTGCAGCATCCCCGGAAGATTAGCGACGATGTCACTAGACACATTGATCGGGGGGAACGATTGCTTTCCTTGTTCGCCGAGCTGGGGAATTTTTTCCCCTTTTCTTCGTTCTGCTAGCCTTTGATCAGTGCAAGTACTTCCCGACCGTTCCGCTTCCTTATATGTCCTTTCAATGATGCGGTCATAGTTGGATTGCGGCGGAGGCGATGCTGGTCGCTGCAGGGCATCCAAAGTGTGCTTCGCTTTCACTGGATCTATCTTCTCCTCCGGAGGTGGATATTTCTTAGGTTTTGCCGATTCAAAGAAGTCCGTCACTTGGCCTTGACAGATCTTCTGGTTTCCTCCTCGCTCCTCTCATATGGTAACTTCTCTAGAGGCTTGAGAGACGATGGACCGAATCTGTATTGCCTCCCGCCTCTGGTTGTACTGCTAGACGCCGGACCAGCCGGAGTGGCTACTGCTGTCTTTTTTCGTTGCTTAAGAGGCGGAGCAGCCGGCGGCAGATTGCTACGACGCGCCGGAGCAGCTGGAGCGGCGGCGTATGTGTTCCGCTGTCGCTTACGAGGCGGCGAAGGAGGAGTCGGGCTGCTCAGACGCGCCAAAGCAAGCGGAGAAGGAGGCGGAGTACTGCCGCCCTCACCCGCAGGAAGGGGAGGCGGAGTGCCCTGATCACTCGCCGGAGGAGGAGGAGGAGGCGGAGGAGGTAGAGTGCCCATCTGACTCGCAGGAGGCGTGAAGTTCAGAAGGTTGATGTGCTCCTTCCGCCATAGACACGGAGTCTTCATAGCAAGACCCAGCTGAGTCTCCACATCACCTGTAGGGTGCTCAAGCTGGAGCTCCTCAAATCCCTCCTTTATTTCATCCACCATCACAACAACATAGCCTTGGGGAATCGGATGACAGTGAAATGTTGCTCCGGTTGAAGGAGGGAACACAGAGCCGACAACCGCCTTGGCTTTGGGCTGACGCCATTTCGTCAAAGGTGGGCACTGGTGCGAATCCGTGATAAAATCCACAAGGTAGCTAGGACCCCATCAAGTCAAGCCATTTCGTCTCAACGGATTTAGACGGTGCCCTATTTAAAGTGAATGTAGCTGTCTCTAGAGCGCATCCCCAAAATGATAGCGGTAAATCGGTAAGAGACATCATAGATCGCACCATATCCAATAGAGTGCGATTACGACGTTCTGACACACCGTTACGCTGAGGTGTTCGAGGCGGCGTGAGTTGTGAAACGATTCCACATTTTCTTAAGTGTGTACCAAATTCGTGACTTCAATATTCTCCTCCACGATCCGATCGTAAGAATTTTATCTTTCGGTCACGTTGATTCTCTACTTCATTCTGAAATTCCTTGAACTTTTCAAAGGTCTCAGACTTATGTTTCATCAAGTAGACATACCCATATCTATTTAAGTCATCAGTGAGAGTGAGAACATAACGATATCCTCCACGAGCCTCAACGCTCATTGGACCACACACATCAGTATGTATGATTTCCAATAAGTTGGTTGCTCGCTCCATAGTTCTGGAGAACGGAGTCTTGGTCATTTTGCCCATGAGGCATGGTTCGCATGTGTCAAATGATTCATAATCGAGAGACTCTAAAAGTCCATCAGCACGGAGCTTCTTCATGCGCTTGACACCAATGTGACCAAGGCGGCAGTGCCACAAGTATGTGGGACTATCGTTATCAACTTTACATCTTTTGGTATTCATACTATGAATATGTGTAACATTGCGTTCAAGATTCATTAAGAATAAACCATTGACCATCGGGGCATGACCATAAAACATATCTCTCATATAAATAGAACAACCATTATTCTCGGATTTAAATGAGTAGCCATCTCGTATTAAACGAGATCCAGATACAATGTTCATGCTCAAACTTGGCACTAAATAACAATTATTGAGGTTCATAACTAATCCCGTGGGTAAATATAGAGGTAGCGTGCCGACGGCGATCACATCGACCTTGGAACCATTCCCGACGCGCATCATCACCTCGTCCTTCGCCAGTCTCCGCTTATTCCGTAGCTCCTGCTGTGAGTTACAAATATGAGCAACGGCACCGGTATCAAATACCCAGGAGTTACTACGAGTACTGGTAAGGTACACATCAATTACATGTATATCACATATACCTTTAGTGTTACCGGCCTTCTTGTCCGCTAAGTATTTGGGGCAGTTCCGCTTCTAGTGACCCTTCCCTTTGCAATAAAAGCACTCAGTCTCAGGCTTGGGTCCATTCTTTGACTTCTTTCCGGCAACATCTTTGCCGTCCTTCTTGAAGTTCTTCTTACCCTTGCCCTTCTTGAACTTAGTGGTCTTATTAACCATCAACACTTGATGTTCTTTCTTGATTTCAACCTCTGCTGACTTCAGCATTGAAAATACTTCAGGAATGGTCTTCACCATCCCGTGCATATTGTAGTTCAGCACAAAGCTCGGTGGGAGCGACTGAAGGATTCTGTCAATGACCGCCTCGTCCGGGAGGTTGATCTCCAGCTGAGACAGGCGGTTGTGCAACCCAGACATTTTGAGTATGTGCTCACTGACAGAACTGTTTTCCTCCGTCTTACAACTATAGAACTTGTCGGAGACTTCATATCTCTCGACCCGGGCATCAGCTTGAAAAACCATTTTCAGCTCTTCGAACATCTCATATGCTCTGTGTCGCTCAAAACGCTTTTGGAGCCCCGGTTCTAAGCTGTAAAGCATGCCGCACTGAACAAGGGAGTAATCATCAGCACGTGACTGCCAAGCGTTCATAACGTCTTGGTTCTCTGGGATGGGTGCTTCACCTAGCGGTGCTTCTAGGACATAATCTTTCTTGGCTGCTATGAGGATGATCCTCAGGTTCCGGACCCAGTCTGAATAGTTGATGCCATTATCTTTTAGCTTGGTTTTCTCTAGGAACGCGTTGAAGTTCATGTTGACATGAGCGTTGGCCATTTGATCTACAAGACATATTTTGCAAAGATTTTAGACTAAGTTCATGATAATTAAGTTCACCTAATCAAATTATTTAATGAACTCCCACTCAGATTGACATCCCTTTAGTCATCTAAGTGTTACACGATCCGAGTCGACTAGGCCGTGTCCGATCATCACGTGAGACGGACTAGTCATCATCGGTGAACATCTCCATGTTGATCGTATCTTCCATACGACTCATGTTCGACCTTTCGGTCTCTTGTGTTTCGAGGCCATGTCTGTACATGCTAGGCTCGTCAAGTTAACCCTAAGTGTTTATGCATGTGTAAAACTGTCTTACACCCGTTGTATATGAACGTAAGGATCTATCACACCCGATCATGGTGCTTCGAAACGACGAACTTTAGCAATGGCGCACAGTTAGGGGGACCACTTTCTTGAAATTATTATAAGGGATCATCTTATTTACTACCGTCGTTCTAAGTAAACAAGATGCATAAACATAATAAACATCACGTGCAATTATATAATAGTGACATGATATGGCCAATATCATATAGCTCCTTTGATCTCCATCTTCGGGGCTCCATGACCATCTTCGTCACCGGCATGACACCATGATCTCCATCATCATGATCTCCATCATCATGTCTTCATGAAGTTGTCACGCCAATGACTACTTCTACTTTTATGGCTAACGCGTTTAGCAATAAAGTAAAGTAATTTACATGGTGTTCTTCAATGACACGCAGGTCATACAAAAAATAAAGACAACTCCTATGGCTCCTGCCGGTTGTCATACTCATCGACATGCAAGTCGTGATTCCTATTACAAGAACATGATCTCATACATCACAATATATCATTCATCATTCATCACAACTTCTGGCCATATCACATCACATGACAATTGCTGCAAAAACAAGTTAGACGTCCTCTAATTGTTGTTGCATCTTTTACGTGACTGCAATTGGATTCTAGCAAGAACGTTTTCTTACCTACAAATAACCACAACGTGATTTTGTCAACTTATATTTACCCTTCATAAGGACCCTTTTCATCGAATCCGCTTCAACTAAAGTGGGAGAGACAGACACCCGCTAGCCACCTTATGCAACTAGTGCATGTCAGTCGGTGGAACCTATCTCACGTAAGCGTACGTGTAAGGTCGGTCCGGGCCGCTTCATCCCACAATACCGCTGAAGCAAAATAAGAGTAGTAGCGCCAAGCAAGTTGACAAGATCTACGCCCACAACAAAATTGTGTTCTACTCGTGCAATAGAGAACTACGCATAGACCTAGCTCATGATGCCACTGTTGGGGAACGTTGCAGAAAATAAAAAATTTCCTACGCTTTCACCCAGATCCATCTATGAGTTCATCTAAGCAACGAGTGATAGGAGAGAGATTGCATCTACATACCACTTGTAGATCTCGTCGTGATCCTATCACCGGAGATCGTAGCGCCGAACAGACGGCACCTCCGCGTTCAACACACGTACAGTCAGCGTGACGTCTCCTCCATCTTGATCCAGCAAGGGGGAAGGAGAGGTTGATGCAGATCCAGCAGCACAACGGCGTGGTGGTAGATGCAGCAGAACTCCGGCAGGGCTTCGCCAAGCTACTTCGGGAGGAGGAAGAGGTGTAGCAGGGGGAGGGAGGCGTCAAGACTTAGGGTGCGGCTGCCCTCCCTCCCCCCTCCTTTATATAGGCCCCCGGGGGGGGGGGGCGCCGGCCCCTGGAGATTGAATCTCCAAGGGGGG
>NC_041385.1:842249763-842262877 GCF_002162155.2 Triticum dicoccoides | reverse complement strand
CTCCAAGGGGGGGCAGCAGCTAGGGGGGGGGTGGAGTGCCCCCCAAGGCAAGTGGTGCGCCCCCACCCTAGGGTTTCCAACCCTAGGCGCAGGGGGGGCAAGGGGGGCGCACCAACCCACTAGGGGCTGGTTCCCCTCCCACTTCAGCCCACCCGGTGGACCCCCGGGACCCTTCCGGTGGTCCCGGTACAATACAGGGTGACCCCGAAACTTTCTCGATGGCCGAAACAACACTTCTTATATATAATTCTTTACCTTCGGACCATTCCGGAACTCCTCGTGACGTCCGGGATCTCATCCGGGACTCCGAACAACATTTGGTTTGCTGCATACTCACATTCATACAACCTAGCGTCACCGAACCTTAAGTGTATAGACCCTACGGGTTCGGGAGACATGCAGACATGACCGAGACGGCTCTCCGGTCAGTAACCAACAGCGGGATCTGGATACCCATGTTGGCTCCCACATACTCCTCGATGATCTTATCGGATGAACCACGATGTCGAGGATTCAAGCAATCCCGTATACTATTTCCTTTGTCAGACGGTATGTTACTTGCCCGAGATTCGATCATCGGTATCCAAATATCTCGTTCAATCTCGTTGCCGGCAAGTAACTTTACTCGTACCATAACGCATGATCCCATAACCAGACACTTGGTCGCTTTGAGCTCATTAGGATGATGCACAACCGAGTGGGCCCAGTGATACCTCTCCGTTATACGGAGTGACAAATCCCAGTCTCGATCCGTGTCAACCCAACATACACTTTCGGAGATACCTGTAGTGCACCTTTATAGTCACCCAGTTACGTTGTGACGTTTGGTACACCCAAAGCACTCCTACGGTATCCGGGAGTTACACGATCTCATGGTCTAAGGAAGAGATACTTGACATAGGAAAAGCTCTAGCAAAACAAACTACACGATCTGTTGCTATGCTTAGGATTGGGTCTTGTCCATCACATCATTCTCCTAATGATGTGATCCCGTTATCAACGACATCCAATGTCCATAGTCAGGAAACCATGACAATCTGTTGATCAACGAGCTAGTCAACTAGAGGCTCACTAGGGACATGTTGTGGTCTAAGTATTCACACGTGTATTACGATTTCCGGATAATACAATTATAGCATGAATAAAAGACAACCATCATGAACAAAGAAATATAATAATAATCCTTTTATTATTGCCTCTAGGGCATATTTCCAACAGTCTCCCACTTGCACTAGAGTCAATAATCTAGTTACATTGTGATGAATCGAACACCCATAGAGTTCTGGTGTTGATCATGTTTTGCTCGCGGAAGGGGTTTAGTCAACGGATCTGCGACATTCAGATCCGTATGTACTTTGCAAATATTTATGTCTCCATCTTGAACATTTTCACGGATGCAGTTGAAACGACGCTTGATGTGCCTGGTCTTCTTGTGAAACCTGGGCTCCTTCGCAAGGGCAATAGCTCCAGTGTTCTCACAGAAGAGTATGATCGGCCCCGACGCATTGGGTATGACTCCTAGGTCGGTGATGAACTCCTTCACCCAAATTGCTTCATGCGCTGTCGGACATGTTGTGGTCTAAGTATTCACACATGTATTACGATTTCCGGATAATACAATTATAGCATGAATAAAAGACAACGATCATGAACAAAGAAATATAATAATAATCCTTTTATTATTGCCTCTAGGGCATATTTCCAAAAGGTATTGGCTATGTGCATCCTAACAATGCAGAGGCCGGGTGGGCTCATTATATTTGTATCCTCTTGATGCTCTATTTTGAGCTAATAAAATTCTCCCTTTATCGAAAAAAGGGAGCAGTGACTGCCTCCCTAGCATTGCTAGCGGGACCAAAACGGAAATATCTGTGCATTCTAAGTTTAGTACCATGCGATTCCACTAGGACAATGAATCTAGTATGTTGGAGTGCTACCTGCGAGGCGACGGCGAAGGCTGTACCAGGTAATCTCATCTTCCGTTCCAACCCCGTTGCTACAGCGTGCCCTCCGACATCGTGGTGGATCCCATGAAGATAGTTTCAGGAGCCCAGGCAGCGGTGGTCATCCTAATCAATGGCGGCATTAGCGCATGGGAGTTGTCGGCTATGCCGGAACTGGACATGTGTTGGTTGTTTGGCGGATCTGGCAACTTGCTCCGACGTTGTCGGCTTGCTGTGGCAGATCTAGGATCCGGGGACAACCCCAGGTCGATGCGCCACAAAGATGCGGGTTCAGGCTTTCGCGGCGGCCCTCTTCATCGACTCAGAAAGCCTACGGACGATGGTGCGTTCTGACTCCGATAGATCTCCGGTGTACACTTTAGCGTTGCTAGTTTTCTGATGGTAGGAGGTCACATTGGCTTTTGAAGGGACCTCCAGGGATCTGTGTGTTATTTTCTCTCTATGAGGGTGTTCTCTCCAAAGTTTCAGCACAATAGTACTTTTTCATGCACTCTTGTTGTAGCCGCGTGTGTTCTTTGTAACTTTGTTGTTTTATGAATATATGTGTGGTTTACCCAAAAAAACTTTCCTATCTTGGCTGTGGGTTGTGCCTTGTGGTCCTTTCTTTTATATTTTCTTTTTTTAAAAGAACAAGCAAGAGTCATTTGTCATTTTCATTAACGAGAGAGAGAAAGAGTTAAATACAAGCTCTTCTTACACCAGTGAAAGTAAAAAGCCGGCCCTGCCCTAAAACAACTAGAGCTACTCCTCACTAATCTCTGTCTCCTTCCGCCTGGCCAATTTCCATTGCTTGTGCTCTTCATCCACCAATGTGACAACTCTATGGACTGGCGGCATTTTACCTTCGAAGACTGGCGTTTCTCTACAACCACAACTTGTGGAAACCCACAATCATGATTGCTACCATCTCTCTAACTCTTGTGTGGGAAGCCTTCGGTCCATCGAGCACCACCACTCTTTGGTACAGTAACCCATGTTTGGTGTTAAGCTGTCAAGACCAAAGCCTAAGAGAAAAAGAAACCAGAAATGCCTGGCATATGGAAATTGCACCACTATATGATCAATGCACTCAGGAGCCTGATCGCACATCAATCAACGTGGAGGGTGTTGCAAGCCATGCCTTGCGAGACGATCTCTCGTCCAACATCAGTTTCGTATCACAGTCATCTGATAAAACGCTCCTTTTGCGGTGCTATGTCGAGAGACGCACTACTAGTCAGAGTTTCCCTGATATCATTGACACATCTGACATCGGGAAGATCTGCAGCAACCGATTTTCCTTCCCTGGATTACATATTCACAAATGGGAATAAATTGGGTGCAATATCACGGGCAGTATGTCACTATTCATATGTTGTTCCAAAAAATGACCCGGTCGCCTCTGTTGATTGTGCATTTGGTCGCAGCGACAAATAGTGTGTGCCCCCGCCCCCCTCTCAGATTTAGCACGTGGAAGCCCTGACCACGCCCTAATTGTGCCTGATTTTTGGAGCCAAAGCTAGTGAATTTGAAGAGTATTGTTAAGATAGTCAGGGTGATGGATCCCAAGGCCAGCAAGGCTCAACGGCTTGAAATATGCTCCCACGCAACCAAACAAAGGCCACCCTTCGCTTTCTTGAAACGTTTCCAAAAGAAACTCAAGAAAATTTTCTTGATGGCCTTAAAAACTCATGGAGGGAACTCTGGAGGCAGCACATGATAGATCTTGATCGCAGTGAGCACAGTTTCTTTTCGTATAGCTCTCCACCATACATGTTTTGTATCTTTTTTCTTCTTTTACTTGTACTGTGTATCTAAAGAAGGAAGCATATTGTAAATCTAGCTTTGTGTGTACTGTGTATCTAAAGAAGACATATTGTACACATGGACGACTTAGACACAAACAAAACAAAATACATGACTAATTTTTTTAACCACCGCTTCGTCATCAAAGCAACCTTGGGTGGTTCCATGTCCAGTTCAGCTAGTTGTAGTACTCCGTGCTCCTGGTTTGCCTCCCCTTCCGTGGATTAGGATACTCTCGAGCATAGTGTCCATAGTCCTAGCAATTGTAGCGACAAACTTTTGATTTGTCTAACTTATGGTACTTCTTTTTTATCTTTCTCCCTACTACGCGAGAACTTCATCTGCTCTTGTTTTTGGCCGCGTTCACGTCCCTTCAACGCCAGCTCATAGGTCATCGGCCACCCAATCACCTCCATCGTCGACATCTTCCTCACATCGCTCCACTACTCTATGGTGCCAAAGATTGGTAGACATTTGTCAGGAACAACCCATAGTAACTTTTCCACAACTATGTTTACCTGCATCTTTTATCCGATATCTCGCATCTCATTAACCATGAAGGTTAGCTGCAACGCAAATTTTCCTATCCCATATGATTCTTTCATGCTCATCAGGCACACCTTGGGCTAGGGAGGCGAAAGCCTCTTGGTCCTTTATTTATTCGACCGCGCCATCATCTTCCACCCCATAATTGTCGCCTGCAAGCATGGGGTAATGGATGGTCACACCACCGCCACTTGCTTTCAAAGTCGACATAACCCTCTTGAAGCGTCCGTGTGACACAACTTTATGGCGGCGAAGAATCCTTCAATTCCACCGTGATGCAACTTAATGGCAAAGCCTTCACACCTTGGTTTGGTATCAATTGGTAGCTTTTCCAAGGGATCAAACACACGATCACGAGGCAGCTCAACTAATCATGTTCGCGCAACTGGCCTTAGCACATACGAACTACTTGTAGCACTTGATATCTCGCCGGTGCGCACACAAGCACCAGGGTTGAAACACGTGCACACAAACTCGAAATTAGCCAGAGGCATAGGTGCCTCGTGTTTTTCTCTTATTGCTTTTCATAATTTTCTGGTACACGGATACACAAACTTGCCTATACAGTATACACTACTACTAAAACACGTGGATTTGCCTAAAAAAAGCTAAAACACGTAAACTCTCCAAACCTAATTAACTGGCGACCTTGGTCACTTCTTAAACTAACTCATGCATTGTTTGAATTATGCCAACAGGTATGCATGTAGTAGAAATTTAGTATTTTGTCCATAAAAAAAATTTGAATTTGAATTTCATATGAATATTTTATATTTCAGGCGGTAAAAGACCGAGATTTCCTGTATAACAATCCCTGGAATGGATGGATATTGTTGTCAAGCAAATCTGCTAACCCTTAGCTTAGAGCCTGTGATAACATATATATTTCTAGTTTTGGGGATGAATTAATATAAGGACTTCGATGCTAAGAACAAGTCACAAAGTCGAATACTCATTCTGAATGTTCCCACTTGATATGAAACCCTTGCCCATAAATTGTAAAACTATTGAGAGCAATACACAAACTTAGAGCAATAACTCGTAGCAGTACTACTTCAGTAAAGGTCGGGGAACATGTCATTTTTCATCTTTGAATCCCTTGGTGACTTGCGCTTCCACATCAGGGAGGACGGCACAGTAGGTAATGAGAACCTGAATGAGGCGAAAGGGCGAGCACGAAAGCTCTTGCTCTGGGGCGACAGGAGGCCTGAGATCCTCTCTTCGCTGCCATCACCGAGATCATACCTGATCATGTCAGCAATGCCGTAGTAGATGCAGTTTCCATCGACAGAGGGGAGCCTGTCGGCGTCAACGGACAGGCACCTCTTCCCCACAAACAGGGCGTGGCGGCCACCGGCGATCTGGTTGACGTGCTCGAGCGCGTGTCCCTCAAGGTCCACCCTGAAAATCTCCATGTTATGCCTACGGAGCCTCGGACGACGGACGAGGAGCAGCACCCCGTCAGACTCCACTAGGTAATTTCTAAGCCACGGCCATGACTCCGAGCCCTCATCAGAAGACACGAACGCGTCCGGCCTCTGCGTTATCCATTGTCGGTAGGTGAAGCAATCGTCTCAGACGACCTCGTACACGGATGGCTCCCACTCCCAGTCGACCATGTAGACGTGGCCTGCGTGGGCGACCATGCTTCCGAGCCAGACCGGGCCAGTTCCGTAGGTGATGCGGACGTAGTCGCTGGCCGGATCTGCGCTCCAGACGGGGTCGTCGTTATTGTAGCAGCAGTCGAGCCTGAAGACGAGTGACGTTGGACGCTCATGCCCGCCGCCGCCAACCATTGTCTTGGCCCGGTAACTAGGTAGTATCACTTTGAAATGGAGCAGCGAGCCAGTGAAGGGGTTGAGGACGCGGACAGCATGCTGGGGCTTCCTGTCGCCGACGATGAGGAGCCCGTCGGAAGGGCCGACAAGGATGTGGTCCTGAAGCACCGGGACGGGGCGGCGGAGAAAACGCCCGGTCGAGACGTTGACAAAGAGTCGGGCGCCGTCCGTGGGTTCCTCCTCCTCGTCTAGCATGACCCAGTGCCGAGGGCGGAAGCAGAGGAGGTCGACGCGGGCGCAGTCGCTGCACGGGTCGACGAGGGCGGAGCGCCAGTTGTGACAGACAGCCCGCATGTCCATGTAGTGATCGAGGTCGCTGGTGACCAGCATGCAGTCGCCGACACGGCGGACTAGGTCCGGCAGAAGGGACGACCAGTCCATCATCGTGGAATTGATACTGTTATCGCTGGTGTTGCTGTGATTGAGCAGTGAGCACTGAAGAGAGGGATATGTTTATATACGATGCAGGATCATGGATGCAACCGGCATTGGAATTGAAAGGGGCATAGCTAGATAACATCAATTCTGCACGCTAGGTGCCGCTTGGTTGCTTCACCAATCAATCACCACTACTACGAAGGGAGTTCAATGGGCTCGGAAGACGTACCGAAAGAACCAACGGTTGGTCTAATGCCTAGAGAACTTGATTAGGGGCTGTTCTAACTTCTATCCCACAAAAACGAAAAAGAAAAATACGTGTGCAATGTACTTTGAACTTGCACACGATCTGATCAAAACAACCATGTGGGATAAACTATTGGACTTGTACACGGTCGGGGAATAACAACCATGTCCAATTGTGGACTATTGTTTTTCTTTTTGGAGAAAACTTTCATTCTATTCATCTTCAATCATGATAGTACAACGAATAATAAGAAAATAAAAATGACATCCAGATCCGTAGACCACCTAGCAACGACTACAAGCATTAAAGCGAGTCATCGCCCATCCCTCATCGGAGCCGGGAAAAACTTGTTGTGGTAGATAGTCAGAAAGTTCTCGTGCTAAGGCCGCATAGGACAAACGTAGCAGAACACCAACAACCGCCGATAAAGAGTAGCATAGATCGAAAGGATCCAGTCTGAAGACACACTAATGCAGATAAGATCCAAGCTAATCCACCAAGGACAGATCCGCTGGAGACACACATTCGCACGCCCCACCGACGATGCTAAACATATCAACGGGATGGGGGTTAGGCGTGGAGAACCTGATTCCATCTTCAAGGAGCCGCCACCGTCTTATCTCCATGAGCAAGACACAAACCCTAAAAAAACTCAAAGAAACATAAAAAAACAGAGCCCTCCGCCAGCAATGGCCGGGATCCACCACGCCGCCATAGCCCTAAGGCCACCGAAGACGAGACGGTCCGAAGAAGGTACCGGCGGGATACAGAGGAACCCTAAGCTTTTACTTGGGGGATGAGGCGGCTGCGTTATGAGTTTTTCAATTTTTGACTATTATTGACTGGCCTTGACTCTTGTTGACTGCCTAGGTGGCGTGTCATGTAGAATAGGGGATGGGACCTCAAGTATATGGTCAAAGTCATTGCCTTAACATGCACTAGTTTTTAGAAGAAGAAAATAAATCAATCTGTACAATACCAAATATGTCTTCTTAGATCCATCATGAAAAGTACTTTAGTACTTACTTTGTAATGCAAATATTGATAGTTTATTCTATATAGTTTGTCAAATATGCATATATGTTCCTCGCAAAAAAAATGCATATATGTTTGACTTTCAGGAAAATTGGTCCACCTTATATCCTGGAATGGAGAGAGTAACACATAATAATTCTCATCATGCAAATATATTGATATGGTTGTTTGCTTCATTGATCAAAACTAGTTGGTTCATGCGATTAGCACTATAAGGTCATACTTTATAACTCAACTCTAATTTGAATGATGCGCTGCTTTTCCCCCTCTAAAGTAAAATGAAAATTCTACAAACGAAGCTTTCTCTCCTAAAAAAGTGTAGAGAAAAGCATATGTCATCAAGGTATTGCAAAATAATTCTAGGGTTGGGATTTTTTTGGGGGTAAAGCAACAGTTGACAACTGATGCTAAACATTTAGATTGAAATCTTAATTATATGTGCACCATCAAGAAGGGACAGTCTACTTGATGGTGTTTTGGTATAAAAAATATGATATCTTGTTGCATGGAGTTCAGAAAAATGGAAGCAAGGATAAGGAATGCATGAATAACAGTTTTGTGAACTTGACACAGGGATTGCATGAATGTGACAATTGCATTTGTTTTGTGTGGCCACAGTATTATAAATTATCCAAATGTTCCAAAGTCTCTACTCCTAGACATTTCCGTCGTAGTAGTACATGATCCGCCAAGAAGTCTACATATGAAAAAACAGAGTGCCAAAGTAAGTGTTGAGATAATGGATGAAACCAAAGAGACACATACGATTTAGTAAGAGAAGGCACAACATGCGATAGAAATAATTGCTTGCCTTTGTGCGGATAGCTGAGGCACCATACAGCAGGGGGCGCAGGCTCTTGCATCTGCTAAGTACACAATAGGCTCCTTGCCAATTTCGGAAGTTATTCACAGTGACGACGTTCTGCTAACCAAGTCTATTCTCCATAAAGTTGATGAGATTTGTGTCCATCCCTTAAGGAGTCAGCTTCTGGCATGATTCTTTTGCTGGAAAATTCTTCACTTAGTTCACATAATCAATTTTTCAGTTAGTTCCCATGATTGACTCACAAATATGTACCGTCGATGTGAGGACAGGCACACCATCTGCTAGATTTCCTTCTGTTTGCACGGTTCCTATTTATGTCGACTTCTTCATCTTGTGTGTTGGAGGACGGTTGGTTATTAACTATGTCCTCACAAATATGGTTCTCTATATGATTTCTTTCTTTCTACTCCCAAAGAGGGTCCCGCAAAGATTGGACTATTTTAGATCCAGATTCTTTTGACAAGGAGATGGTGAAAAGAAAAAATACAGATTGAGCAAATGGAGCGTGGTTTGTATGCCGAGAGACCACGGTGGCATTGGAATTCATGACCTGCAGGTCAAGAATGAGGCCCTACTTAGTAAATGATTGTTCAAACTTCTTACTGAAATTGGTGTTTGGCAAATCATGTTGCGCAACAAGTATCTAGGCCAAAAGGTAGTGTCTCTTGCATATTGGAGACCTGCAGACTCACACTTTTGGGCTGGCCTGATAGCGGCAAAGAAACATCTTTTTCACTTTGGGTCTTTTGCGATAAAGGAGGGGTTAGAAATTCGTTTCTGGGAAGACATCTGGCTAGGCAATGCAAGTCTCCGAGAACAATATCCAGCCTTGTACATCATTGCTCGCGATAAGAATAATACTATTGCGCAGTTTTTCAGTTCATCCCCGCCGAATCTTTCGTTAAGGCGGGATTTGATTCGCCCCCGTCTTGTGTCATGCCATAATCGATTGTCCCATATGGATTCGATTAACCTAACACAAGGTTGGGATATGTTTCGCTGGAACCTTACTACACCAGGGTCTTTCACAGTAGACTCTACGTACCGTGCACTCATGCATTTTGAGGTACCGATGAGTAATAACAAAAAATCTGGAAGTCGAAGATCCCAATAAATTTAAAATCTTTATGTGGTATCTTCATATGGGAGTTGTGCTAACCAAAGACAACCTCGCACGACACAACTAGCAAGGTAGTAAGAAGTGTTGTTTTTGTACTCATGACGAGACAATCAAACATCTCTTCTTCCAATGCAAGTTTGCACGTTCTACGTAGTCGGTCATCCAAATACCGTCAAATCCGTACCCGCCCACAAGTTTTACCAATATTTTTGGTCATTGGTTAGACGGTATTCCAAATAGGTTCAAAGCGCTAATAAGGGTGGGAGCATATGCCTTAGTTGGTCGCTTTGGCTATGTAGAAATGATATGACCCAATAGTGCCAGCCAAACCAAGCTACTACATCATCCAGCCAGAATAAAACAAAGGTAAAGAAATAGAACGTACTTCTTTAAATAAATATCTCACCTATCAAACTCAAGCAAGAGTCGAACCACTAGCTTTTTGTGGCCATGGGAACCGGCTGGGACACCCTCAAACCCCCTTTTATTCTAAAAAAAGGGACCGGCACTTCTCGTATAAATGGAATGGAATTTCTCGAATTTCACACAGGAGATCATATTTTAAATGAAAAAAATGCTTCTCCTCGGCGGGTTATTTACTGGTGTACGCAATTACTTCGTACGTGGTCTATGCTATAAAAGCGGAGTACCAACCATTATTGAAGGTGGGGTGTACACGATTGGGGCAGGTGGCTACAGAGATTTTCCCCCAACATGGATGGCAGCATAGCCTCCGCATACATTCACCACCACCTTCAACATAGGCATAGTGTCGGTCAATAGGACTCTACTGTTACCGATCTGTCGGTTTTCTTTTATTTGCTATTGATAGACTTTTGAAGTTTGGCTCTTTGCATCCGAATTATGAAGAGGCCGGGTGTTACTCATAATGCTTTGTATCTGCTTGATGCTACATTTGAGATAATAAAAGGCGTCCTTTATAAAAGAAAATCTTGTGTGTACACATCTTCCATGGCTCGTTGCTCGGAGCTATCGCTTTTTGCAAGTGTGATACAAATAATTACTGGCCTTTTTGGGAAAGACAAAGATGCAGCATTTTAAATTTACCCAGGAACTTGCTTGTTTTGTGAGGCACTTCTGGATCTATTAAATTCAGCACAAAGGTAGAATATCATAGGTTTTAACACCGCGCCCCTTCCTCTACTGGTATTATCAGGGATGGAGTTCTAACTCATATTTTTATTGACCAAACTAATGGTTAAACTTTATATTGCAATGTGTGCGAGGCCTATAAACAAGGATAGGGGGAGTACAATTTTTTGATTTTCTTTTGTCATACTAAAAACACTGTATCTACTACTATTAAACGAGTAAACATTTTCTCCTCTAAACACACTCTCCATAATTACACATAACAAGCAGAAAGAATGAAAGTCACACGATAAGACCCACTCATTTTGATCTAACCATTAATATAACAACCAACCCGCACTAAAAGTGTGTGTAGCAATTTTAAACGCCGGACAAAAACTCCCTAAATTCTAAATAGTGCGCGCGCACTAGTCTGTTGAACTGAGCGGCTGCGCATCGACCGTTTGTTTCCTGCGAGTCCGCGATCCACAAGAGTCAGGTGCTATTTTGTCGGGAGACTATTTCGTCGCCCCGAGCGATCGCGCGACCCTGCCGATCCATCGAAGGCCCGATTCATTCCTCCTTCCCTTCCCTCCCGCATCGCCGCTGCCACCACCGCCAACCACGTCGCAACTCGCCGCCAGGCTCCGCCCTCGCTCCCATAGTCGCCACAACAGGCGATCTCGTCTGCCCCCGTCACAAGAGAATACAAGAGAAGAGGAGAGGGAGGTCGGCATCCAGGTCGGTCAGGCGGCGGCCAGATCCGCCAGGAGAGGATAGGAATCCTTCTTCCTTTTTCTCGCTCCGCACCCTCGACGCCATGCGATGGATCGAGCTTCACGCGCCCCAGCCATCAGGAAGACCAAAGCGGAGGGTGGCGCCCTGGGGGGATCGAGAAGTGGTGGTGGGCGCACGTCGCCTCACCGCTGGAGGTCTCAAAGGTAAGCAGAGACGGTGCCTGCTACGGTCCCCGGCCGTGGCGGCAGGTTCACTTCCCGCACCGTCCATGTATCACAACTCCCGCACCATCCAGCAGCCTCGCTAGTGTGTAATAAGATGTGCTAATGACTACTCGATGATCTGTGAGCAGTTCCACTTCATTCACTGCACCATATATGTGCCTAATCTTTAACACTGAAAGATTAGCACATGAGCACAGTGCTGCATATAGATTTCTGCTGGATCCTACAGCGAAAGGCAGAAGTTCATATATGGATTTGTATGAAACTATTGCCTTCCTGCACATGGATGTATGAAAATCGATGAATCGCTTTCTCTATTTGTACGCTGGATATCAAATCAATCTGTGCAGAATAGTTGTAAATATTCTCGTTGTCCAACACGATAATACTAAGATGATTAGATGATGTCTCTCTCTTGCATTGCTAATGTAGCAAGACACGCGACGTTGTAAACTCGACCAACTACTGCCGGCAAAGTGGAAGAATGTCGCACACGCACAACCATACAGATGCACGCTCTCATCGCACAAGCGCGTCAATGAAGATGCACTCCGTCAGCGTAGTAATTCACGCACGGCTTTGAAAGTTGCACACGCGCGAAGGCATAATCACACACGCACGACCATGGAGCTGCAGACTCTCGTCGGCGTAGTAGCACACGCACAACTGCAGAGTTGCACACTCTCATCATCATAGTCGCACACACGTGGCAGCGGAGTCGCACACTCTCGCCCGCATGGTTGCACATGGGCGCCTGCGGAGTTGCACACTCTCGTCAGCATAGGTGTCCACTCTCATTGGCTGCAGGTGTTGGCTTGATTTTTTTCTTTATTATTACTTTGTGTGATATAAGGGTTTAGGAAGATTGCGTCGGACCGTCGGGCGATGCCGATGTGAGTGGGAGTGTGTATCCTTGTCAACTAGGTGGTCAGGGGGAGAAGGGATGGGCAAGAAAGTGATGGGTTGTGCCGTAGGGCGATGCATGACACAATAATTTCTTTGTGGTACTCCTTGACATTATGAGCACGCACAACTACGGGCCGGCAACATTTGGTTGCAATGGTAAAAATTTACATGTGTGAACACGGACTTACACACTCTCGTTCACATAGTCTCACATGCACGACCGTAGAGTTGCAGACTCTCGTCGGTATAGTCGTATATGTGTGGCTGCGGAGTTAGACACTCTCAAACGCATAGTCGCATATGCACGACTACGGGAGGTGCTCACACACGGTTGTAGAGTTGCATACTCTCATGCATAGTCGCACATGCGTGACCACGGGGCTGCACACTCTCATCGGCGGTGGCGGAGACAGGG
>NC_041385.1:842201300-842249405 GCF_002162155.2 Triticum dicoccoides | reverse complement strand
GCTCATCGGGATAGTCCCACATACGTGGCGCAGAGTTACACACTCTCATCGGCATAGCCGCACATGTGTGACCGCGGAGTTGTACACTCTCGTCTTCATAGCCGCACATGCACGACCGCGAAGTTACACACTCTTGTCAGCATAGTTGCACATGTGTGGTCACGAAGTTGCACATTCTCATCGGCATAGCCGCACATGTGTGACTGCGGAGTTGCACACTCTCGTCTTCATAGCCGCACACACACGACCATGGAGTTGCACACTCTCGTCAGCATAGTTGCACATGCGTGGTCATGAAGTTGCACCCTCTCACTGGCATAGTCGCACATGCACTGGCGCGGAAGATGCTCACTCACGGCCGTGGAGCTGCAAACTCTCATCAACATAGTCCAACACGCGTGGATGCAGGGTTGTACACTCTTGCATGCATATATAGTCGCATGCGCACGGCTGCAGAAGGTGCTCACGCATGACTGCAGAGTTGCACAGTCTCGTCGGCATAGTCACACATGCGTGGCCGCGAAGCTGCACACTCTCATCAACCTAGTCACACAAGCGTGGCCGTGGAGTTGCACACTCTTATCTGCATAGTCGCACACACACGACCAAGGAGGTGCACACTCTCGTCAGGATAGTCGCACATGTGTGGCCGTAGAGTTGCACACTCTCGTCCATACGTATAGTCACACATATACTGCTGCGGCAGGTGCTCACGCGCAGCCGTGGAGTTGAACACTCTCGACGGCATAGTCGCACATGCGTGATCATGGAGTTGCCCAATCTCATCAGCATAGTTACACAAGAATTGCTATGAGAGGTGCTCATGCCCGGCCGTGGACTTGCACACTCTCGTCGGTATAGTCCCACACGTGTGGCCATGGTGTTGCACAATCTCATCGGAATAATCGCACATGAATTGCAATGAGAGGTGCTCACGCTCGGACGCGGAGTTGCACACTCTTGTCGGTATAGTTGCACATGCGTGGCCACAGAGTTGTACAATCTTGTCGGCATAGTCGCACATGAACTGCTATGAGAGGTGCTCACGCCGGTCTATGGAGTTGTGCACCCTCGTCGGTATAGTTGCACATGCGTGGCCACGGAGTTGCACAATCTCGTGGGCATAGTTGCACATGAATTGCAATGAGAGGTGCTCACGCCCGGCTGCGGAGTTGCATACTCTCGTTGGTATAGTCGCACATGTGTAGCCACGCAGTTGCACAATCTCGTCAGCATAGTCGCACATGAATTTCTATGAGAGGTGCTCACGCCCGGCCGCGGAGTTGCACACTCTCATCGGTATAGTCGCACATGTGTGGCCACGGAGTTCCACAATCTCATCGGCATAGTCGCACATGAATTTCCGTGAGAGGTGCTCACACCCGGCCGTGGAGTTGCACATTCTCGTCGATATAGTCGCACACGCGTGGTCGCGGTGTCACACAGTTTCGTTGGCATAGTCGCACATGAATTGCAATGAGAGGTGCTCATGCCAGGCCTCGAAGTTGCACATTCTCGTCGGTATAGTCGCACATGCGTGGCTACCGAGTTGCACAATCTCGTCGGCATAGTCGCACATGAATTGCTATGAGATGTGCTCATGCCCCGCCAGAAAGTTGCACACTCTCGTCGGCATAATTGCATATGCGTGGTTGCGGAGTTGCACACTATCGCTCGCATAGTCGCACACGCACTGTTGCGGGAGTTGCACGTGCGCAATGGGGTAGTTGCTCACGCGCGACTGCTGAGTTGCACACCATGGCCGGCATAGTGGGTCACACATGGATTGCAGGTTGACACACTCTTATAGGATCGTCCTGCTGTGGGGGCTGCACACGCAACGACTACCAGGTAGTTGGCCAGGGTAGTTAGCCGGAGCAGCAGATGAAATTACACATTTTACTGTTAGGGAGAAGTATGAGTGGTGCCATCAGTGAAAAGTGCATGTCCACGGTTAGAGGGAAAATTTGCACGTGAAGTGTCATCTAGTTGCACATCAACAGCTAAACAGTTGCACGAAACAGAGACTAAATTGCACATAAAAAAGTTCATCAAAATATATCCATGCGGGGTCTATTTTCGAAGAGCACGTCACGAGGGTTCCAATGATGAAAACGGATCTTAATTTAGATGCGTGATTTTATAATTATGACTTTTTAAAAATTTGGAAACTCAAATTAAATACATTCACACCTATTCATATATATGCTTTTGTAATACTTTTTTGTGTACATGATACTTTTTCTAATGTATAGAGTAGATATTTTATAGTATTAATTAGGGGACAAATTATTACGCTTAATAGATTAGGAGACAAAAACTTTCTATTTTAGGCCGGCCGCTCGCAACGCCTCGCGAGCAGCTGGCCGCTGGCTAGACCTGTCCCAAAAACTCCTGCAGCCGACGCCCCGCATCTTCAGCCGATGTGTCTCTCTAAAAAAAACCCAGTCGAACATAGCACTTCCACGCCTTGAGGGCCGATCGACCAGGTAGGAGCGCGCCGGCCTCTCCATGCTGTTGCATTCCGGGTGGGTGTTTTGGTATTGGTGGCCGCGTCATGATTTATTCGGTGGTGCCGTCGTGAGAGGGACGTCTAGATTTTTTTTTTTTGCGACAGGCATACGCGCGGCGGCGCGTGCATTGGTTCGATTGCGAGTGATGGGGCGGAGCGGAGCAGCCGGGATCGGATTGCGTTTGCTGGGCAGCGGGTTTGGGAACCTCTACAGAATCCCTTCGTTAGCTGGGTTCTGGTGTGATCAGAGTCGCGTGCCATCTTGCATCTGGATTCTTTTTGATGGGCCTCTGGATTCTACAGTCAGATTGATGTTTACTGTTGACCGGCAGGGATTAGGGGTTAGGGGAGGCGTGGAGGAGGCGTCCTGTTAGTTTGTCTTACACCATGTGCTGATGCGCATGATACAAAGGTGTCCTATTTTGGCATAGAACTTGGAATGAATTGAGCCTCTCATGATTTCCATATATTAATCGAGTTATCTCAGTTTTCCTCCGCTAATCTCGATGATTTCTACTCTTTTCATCTTGCCGCGCCTTTATGTTCTAGTATGACTTGTAGGGTAACCTCGGCTATATTCAAACTAGCACATTGAGCATTTAATGACTGCAGGGTATAACCATACTGTCACCGGCTTTCGACATACCTTTCCTCTACTCTCTGCACATTAAATCTCCTAGGATCAAGGTAGAGACAAAGATAGAAAATAGTTGCACAAAAATATTTAACAAATTTATCTTTAAGTAAACTAACGATCCCTTCTTGCACGTACACAGGGCTAGGAGGCTAAACCTAGGCCCTTATCCCATGGGGATTACTCACATGTCGCCTTCAAATCACAAGAAATAGAGACTGTATAAATGTTTACTTCAAGATGAATGATTGAAAGTATTACAATACCGTTGATGTTGATGGAATCTCGATTACAAATAAAAAATATATTCAACATGGATTCTATGGTGGTGGAGATGACAATGGAGATGAAATGGGAATGGTCGATGCTCTGCTCTGTTGTGTCTCTCGTTTCTCGCTTCGTAGTGTCTTTGTCCTTTATATAGCTCATATAGGAAGAATACGGTTTTGAGGCGATTATATTGTGAATTAGGCACGGGTTCTTTCACGGAAGTAGCGACAACGTCATTAAGGTGGTGGCACCTGGTAGGACCAGTTGTGGTCGTATTGTGCATCATATTCTCTTCTGGAACCTCTTGTGTACGCATAGTTGTATGGAAATGTTCTTCACATCTTCTTCACGTACATCATATCGCATAAATTGTTTGATTTTCCACCTAAAATGTTCATTTTGTAAAGCACAAAAAAATATGACTTGAAATTCTTTGCATTTATTAGTCATTAGTGGGCAAATCCAATTAGTGGGCAAATCCAAGTGATAATCTCAAAAATATCCTAGAAAATCCGGTTTTAGGAAGGATAAAAAAGAGTGAAAAATCCATCCATATATAAGCCGCATTCCATGGAAGAATGGTATATGGAGCTGTGTTTGATGGAGGAAAGATTGTCTGCATTGACCGAGAACACCTCCTACGGCCCAGACAAAGCACTTATTATTCTATGTGCTCCACGGGTTCTAGCACGTTCCGCTCAACATCAACTTTATAAGCTTCCGCTATTCACCATCATGTAGCAAAACTATATGCAAAGCACATGAGATGAAGGATTATAGAGCATCAATTGTTTGTATATGATTGGTGCTTTTCTTATATTTTCCACTACACTTATCAAAATTAATCACATAACTATCTTTAACATTAAGATATATTATTCAAATATACAATTTTAATGTATATCCCCTTATAAATACATGTGCAATAAATCCAGTTAATGTATATTTTGGGAAAAAAATGACATTACATCTTGCACTTGAAGACACTGCCCCCTAAAAACCCCAAGTAACGTCATATTACCACCGACCGGAGAAAGAAGAGGGGGAAAGAAAATTGCATGCCCCCATGGATTCATATGTACAAAATGGATGACTATAGTTATAAGTGTATGTTTCCTTCTATTTTTATATTCTTAAATATCTTAGCAGGGGACTCTACAATCTGATTATTAGTTTAATAGTGTTGATGCTTCTAGAGTGGTTTTCAAATTTTGTTGTTAGGTGTAATTTCTCTAATAATTGATAGAGTATATATGATTTATACAAAGGATGTGTCCTCAAATCATTGACTTTACTCTTCTTTCATGGTCATGTATGTGGATTTCTCTTTCATAAAATAGGATTGTCCCAACATATATATATATGTGTGTGTGTGTGTGTGTGTGTGTGTGTGTGTGTGTGTGTGTGTGTGTGTGTGTGTGTGTGTGTGTGTATGTATATATGTATGTATGTATGTATATACATATTGGCTTGTTCTATATGCAAAAGTAAATCCAATTTGTCGAATGGTCGAATGCTATTGGAGCTATTGTTCTTTTCTCAACATCCTTCAGTTGTGTTACTTGCAGTGCGCTTTATTATGTAGCAGTGTTGTACCTTTGCGAAAAAACTGAAGTGAGGAGTCAAATGGCATCAAGAACACCAGCGAATGAGCTTCATTCCTTTTCATATATGCAAATTCAAAATTATAATCGACATGAGAATGCTGCTAAGAAGCCCTAGCAAGATAAATAAAAAATTCAATAGGAAATAAATGACAGTTTAATAAAGCGAGAGCAAGCAAGCACCAGTTGTATGCACATCATGTTTCTTGTCCTCGATTCATGTTGATTTATTATTCCTCAGGAACATTGCAGTAGGTGAGAAGAAACTGAACAAGACTTAGAGGGCGAACAAGGAGGGTGAAATCGTTCACATTCAGGCAGCCGCCGTGGATGCCCTCTTTCTTGCCATGGTTGCTCAGGTCATACATGTACATTGCGCCACACTCAATCATATCAATTCCGCATTCCATGGGGGAGTAATATATGCAGTTGCGATCGAGGGATTGAAGATTGCCGGCGTCGACGGAAAGACACCTCCTATGGCCGAGAAAGAGTGCGCGACCGCCTATGCCTTCGACAGGTTCCACCACGTTCCGCTCAACATCAAACCTGTAAACTTCTGCAGCTCGCCACCAGAGGCGAACCAACAGCAGCTCCCTGGCCGACTCAACAAGAAAGATACCGTAATCGGTGTCCATCCTGGTAATCAACTCACCGTGGTAGTGCCCCTGCTCCATGCCAACGATCCTGAATATGGACCCCTTCTTTTCGACCACGTAGACATGGCCTGCATGGGAGGCCATGCTTTGGAAGTGGAACCGGATCCCATCAAAGTTCACTGGACATTGTTCGCTGGTGGGATCAGCGACGAAGTAAACCTAATTCTTGGTGTCGTCTTCGTTTCCGGGCCACATTCCCATGGGACCTAAGGGTATGTAGCCAACGTGGAAAACCAGAGTTAGGGCTGGGCTGATCACCGCCACGATTACGTCACCAAAGTACTCACGTATCAGTGAGGCAAAGTGGAGCACCAAGCCTGTGAAAGAGTTGAGGGGGACTTGGATGGCAAACGGGGGCTCCAACTCCATGTTCCTGGTCTTGTTCCTTAGCACGAGGAGGCCGTCGGAGGCACTGACGAGACGTGGTCACAGAGCATCGGGACGCGGCGGCGTAGGTAGAGTTCCAAAGTGTTAGGAGAATGGAGAAAACCAAAGGGACGCCTATGATTTAGGAATTTCGGGCATATCATTATCATGTGACATTGTTGATTGTTTATCTCATGTTTTACTGGATTGCAGAGGAAAAATACTTTGGTTGATACTTTGCACTATGAGAGCATGATTTAACGAGCTGTTGGCTATATGATGTTGCCATGTCACCTACTAGTCTGACAAATAGACCAACGTAATAGAAGTTATGTATCACAAAATACATATCATTAGAAACTTCAAATCATCTACTTTCTAATGGTGTAATTTTTAGACTATACAACCCTTCTTTTTTTGGTCAAAATTATAAATCTAGAGAGATGTGCAAGCTTTGTAAACCGGAAAGAATGTAGTATAGCCTAGCTTATAGCCTACAAGTACAATAGCTAGAAACAAATATGTACTCCCTACGTTTTTATTTATTCTGCATGTTAGATTTGACTGAAGTCAAACTTTGCAAAGTTTGACCAAGTTTAGAGAAAATAATATAAACATTTACCATAACATATCTATATGATATGTAAGTACATTCAATAATGAATTAATGGTATTGATTTGTTATTGTATATGTTAATTAGCAGGTGCACCCGCGCATTCGCGCGGCTAGAAGTGGATATATGTTTTCAAATTTATAGTTTTCAACATTTAATGTTAGGAACTTCATTTTGTTGTGTATTAAACACTTCCTTATTCATCTGTGTATCTACTTTTTGTCATATTTATTTATTGAATTTTCAAGTGTATTTAATTTAAGATTTGAATATTTAATGTCAGTAACTTCATATATTTTCTATTGGGCAACTCTGTATTCATTTATTCAGCTTCATATATGGTCATATTTATTTTCTATTTTCTCCATCTATTATTCAATTTACCAAATCATATATCAGATAGAACCATGTTCTAACTTCAAGAGAAACATTTAAAATTCCTCAAATTTATGTCACTCAATTCTCACAATTGTGAACCTGATTAATGTTTTTTAGTATAGCATGATGTTTCCCCAGCTTTGTGCAGCCCACATTTTTCTTATGGGTATGTGCAGGCCAGGTATGAAGCCTAGCTAGTAATACAGGTCAACAGGATGCGATGGAGGCCCATTTTGACGCGTATCATTTCTTGAAAGTAGAACACTGGTGCCTAGAGCATACTACCATTTCCTGTCCAAAAAAAAGCATACCACCATTTCGTCTCGGTCGATCCCCTTCAGGTAGCTCATCCACATGCAAGGATGCGCCATCACTTCCGATTGGCAGCTGGGCAAGGAAGATGTTGCTAGCATTCATGAAACTAGTCCCAAGATATCATGGTTGTACTTCTCTCTTGTTTTCTTCAAAAATTTCTTTATGTGGTTACTAAATGTGAACCCTAATTGTTGTGACCCTAATTGGGAAGCAGGAATAGCATACTTCTGCGGATGTAGTGTTGCTCTTTTCTCCCAAAGCCTAGACTAATAGTGTTTCTCTTTTTGTACCTTCGACATTACATTTGCAAGAGTTTTGCCATAATATATATCTTAACTTAAAATATTAGAAGCAAGGCTGAGCTATTCAAATAATATCAAAAAATGCATGCGAATATCACCCAGGGTTGATGTTGTTGATGTAGTGACTTCAGAGTTGTTGGATGTTTGTTGGTGCCTTCGATCGTCTCAGTGTCTCCGGCATATATTCGATGCAAGTTGCTGGAGTTATTCCATTCCTTTGATTTGTCGAGCGTCTTGTGTGTTTGATCGTACGCCCATCTTTAAAAGAAAAAGCTATGAAGTGCGTCTTGGATCAAACCCAAGAGTTTTATCATGAATGTCTTCTTGTAAAATTATGGTTGAATTATTATGTGATATATAGCACATATGCCCGTGTGTTGCAACGGGGTAATACAGATATAGACTTGATTTGGCCGAAAAAGATTGATCACAGTACCTGTACAAATTTCATAGAAATTTTGTTAAGAAATCTTCAGCAAGGCATATAATACTCACATCTTAATCTTATATCAAAAAACACGGAGGTAACAAACTATTTTAACTGTGGATAAAACTACAATATATCAGCCTAATTTCAATTGTAGTACATCAATTTCTGTATACTCATTGCTCCAAAAAAATTAGATAGTTACCTCACAGAAGTTGCCTTCCAATATGAATTCTGCACCTATATATTTCATCTTTCTAAGCCTTAATTTGGATCAACATTCAACCGTCAACCATCCTTGACTCAACCCTTTTTCATATTTAATTTAGAACTACAAAAAACTGCTAGTAAGAAATACACACATTCAATACTGCAAGGTTAGGAACGCGACCTGCAATTTTATGCGAATGGTATTTTGTGAAATTCAAGCAGCTAAGGATTAACAAAAAAAAACCATGTCTCCTGTTCTGAGCAATCATAATTAATATACACTAAAATTAGTTAATACCAAATTTGGCCTATATCTCATGCAAATTGTTGATCAAGTTATCAGTGTGCAGCTTCTGTACTTCTGCCGAATCGCATTTGGTCATGCACGCATACACATCCATCCAGCTCTTCCCAACAATAATGAAAATCTCTGAAGCCCATGTCTTGCTCGTCATAGTCGCGGCTTCTTTTCTCCGATGACACCCAGTTTCATGCCTACAGTTAATAATAAAAAGTGCCATGTCTTCTGCTCTGAGCAATCATAAATAATCTACACTGAGATTAGTTAATACCAAACTCTTGCAAGTGGCCTATCTCTCATGCACATTACCGATCTTATGTACTTCTGCCAAATCCCATTTGATCATGCACGCATACACATCCATCCAGCTTCTTACCAACAATAAGGAAAACCTATGAATCCCATGCCCCGCTCTTCATACCCGCGCCTTCTTTTTTTCGACGATCCCCCAGTTTCTTGCGTACAGTCAATTGAAACTCTGAATGTTATAACATGTAGAGTGTCGTTCCCTGTGCAATGGATAGCCTCATGGGATGCTGCCGACGACTGTAGGTAGAGCAACGACAGCCATGTGCCCTTGTGATGCAAGGTGAAGCATGTGCGCACGAACGCGAGATAGGAAATAGCGTACCAACGGTCAGTGTCTGCGTCTGCTGCCCATAATCCTAATTTAATTTTCTGGGAATTTGCAATTGAGCAATCAAGCGGGGAGCAGTCAATGCATGCGTCCATGTAGAACTGGAACCATGGATCGTGCATGTAGAATTGTGTTGACATCAGATTTTGGCACAGTCAAAAACTTATTTAAAATGGCCTTAAATGGAGAAGTGTTCTACATAAAAAAGTTTCGTATTGTCGATACGAACATCTTTGAAGTTTGGGCCATCGCCATCCGATCTCATCTCGAAAGCCGAAGTTGTGTTTGAAATACTGAGATTTTGTATTCAAAACACTATTCGGCTCATTACGCCCTCAAGACAGCCTCGTATGGAAAAATGATCTACACGGATTGTCTTCGTCTCGTCGAAACGATCGATTTTGATATAAAAATCATTCAAATCCGAGTTCGTATACAAAAGTTAGAGCCATCGAAATGTAGCCCTGCCAGGAGGCAAAGTGTGGCGCGCCCCACCAGACGCCATGTCTGATGGGTAGCGCGAGGGACGGATGTTTTGCGTCACAATCCGTTTTGCGCGAGCTATTTGACCCTCAAGATGACCTCTGATGAAAAATCGTTCAACATAAAAGTTTTTCGTCTCGTCGAAACGGTCAAGATTGCTTTTGGACTCGTTTCCATCCGAGGTCGTTTACTACCTCAAACATGACCCGCAAGGTGCAGCCAGGTTGTAAACCGAACCGTTTTGGAAAGTTGGGATAAAACCAGTCCGAATTTGACTAGGGTTTTGGACGTGAATTGATGCAATTTTATTGTAAGGAAAGCCTAGATGAATCATTTTCTTGTACGGGAAGTCCAGCCGCCTCTTATATATGTTGGGGGTGACGGCCGATTGAACAACACACAATCGATCAATCAATCTACCACTTTTTATCTTTTATCTTTTCTCCTTAACCCTAGTTCTTCTTCTTCCTCGTTCTTCATTCGTTCTTCTTCATTGTAGGGCGGCGAACCTCGAGGCCCTAGGGGCGATCAGGTCGACCTAGGGCAGCCCATAGCCGCCGCACGCCTAGACGGGGTCCCTCCCGGGCGTGTAGGGTTTCGGGTCCCAAAAGCGCCGGCTTGCTGTCTTGCGTATCGCGCTGGAAGTCGGCCTCCCGCGGTGTGAGTTGCGGAGCATCTCCCTCGGCGCCGCGGGTACACATCGACGTGTTCGTGTGACGCGTTCCAGCGTCAACACACTTTTTGGCGACTCCGCTGGGGACGAAGCTTTGAACGGTCTCCGACCCGTTCTTGCTACAAAGAGATCGTCATCAAGTTGCTGCAATCTACAAAGGTAATATGAATACCCAATTCCCCTTTGTAGATGCAAATAATCCATATGTTGTTGCTGGATCACCTATTGAGCATAATGTATCGGCTCGCCCTAGTTTTATCAATCATGCATCTAATTATGTGCAAGGGCCGATGCAAAACAATCTTCATGTTTCAAATTCTTATAAATTTAGCAACATGCAACATATGTATCCCAACTCCCATGCATTGGCAACCCCACAAATTCATATGCCGATGAGCAACATGATGAGTTCGATTAATCAATTTGAAACATCCCAAGATAGAATTTCCAATGCCATACAAGAAAGTGTTTCACCCTTTTATTCATCGGCAGCTAATGTGCAATATGGTAATCCAACCATGCCGATGAATGAGAGAATTGGCCATGCTACTAATGGCTATTTGGCCAGTTACTCTCAACCGTCATATGCTACACCTCATGTTAGTAATTCTTCGGCACCATACACAACTGTAGATGCTCATAATTCGGCTTCACACCTTCTTGGTTATAGCCAAATGAATGTAAATTTTACAGGAGCGGTTGTGCCCAACATTGTAGAAGATGAGGTAGTGGTGGCTGCATTGAAGAGTTTAGCCCAAAATAAGAGAATTAGTGCTCTTTGCCTTGAACAACATGAAAAGGGGCTATTTCCTGATTATGCCGCAATAAAAGCTAGAGTTTTGCAAGAAGATGAATCTTTGCCAATTGATAAAATTGGCGAGCAAAAGTATGGTCTTACAACACTGCATATGCCTCCACCTAATACTACATCATATTATACACCCCCTACACAATTGCAAAATTTCGGCAACACCCGTGTGTCATTGCCGAAAGAATCTAAAAACATTAGGGGACAATCATATCCGGAGTGGGCTGAAATTGAGAAAAAGCTTAAAGCTAATTTTGCTGCTCGCGTCAGAAACAAATAGAAAAAGAATTGGCTCAGATAAAAGAAGCATTGCCAATTGGTAGTATCAATGAAAAGAAGGATGATTCGGAACATGAAAGTGCTTCGGTTGAAAAAGCCAAATCAAGTAGTATATATTCTGAATCCATCAAATCCAACGAGGCAAGCATTATTGAGAAAGGGCATGGCAAGCATAGGAAAACAATGGTGCTTGATTTTTCTGAAGTTAATGGAACCTACTTCCTGCCCTATGAGTTCCGTGCCGTAGAAATTGACAAGCTTCAAGGACAAGAACAAGTAGCCGAACAAAGTTCGGCCGACAAAAATCTTCAAAGCAATGATGCACGGATTCAAGAAAAAGATGATGACAAGGTGTTGGGGAGCCATTCAAAGAAGGAGCAAGATGTTCTTCAAATGGCACCACTATCATGCTCTCCCAATATATTTGAAGAGGTATGCATAGCGAGTAATTTACCTATTTTCAGATTTGGTCGCAACTTCATTATTGATGCATCTACAAGAAATATTCTCATAAGTAATTTTGAAAGACCAATGAAGAAGAGTAATTTACTTGTTAGCAGTAAAATTGTTATGGAACATATCGGTCAACCCATTGCGCCATTTATAAAGACCCATAATGACTTATTGTTACAGCCAAAGCTTTTCCCGTTGCTTTCTCTAAAGTTCATATCTAGTTGGGTAGCTTTGCTTATTTCTTACTTGGCTTACACTTGGTCTCAACTGAGACATGTATGTTCTAAATATCTTCGTTTCAGAAATTTAAAGCCAAGGTTAAATTCTATTGAGAAAACCGATGCTAATATAATATCTTATCCAAAGACATCGGAGATAGAGTGGAAAACACAATGCATAGCCGAATGGGGAGATTCCAAATCTGAACCATTCATTAGCTTATCTCCAAAGCCGTTCAAACAGCAAGATCGGCTAGGAAACAAGAAGTATACCTTCAATTCAAGCATGTGTGATAAAATATTTGATTTATTGCTGAAAAATAATTACATTACAATTCTTGATCACCATGTTAAGCCATCAATCCAAGGACGAATGTATTGTAAGTTGCATGATTCGTCCAAGCATAATTTTGAGGATTGCAACATGTTTCGTCAAATAGTTAAATCGGCCATTGAAAAAGGACGATTGAAGTTTGTTGAAACACCAAAAGATGACCAGTCTATTCCGATTGGTCCCAATGGCAAAAAGTTTTTGCATCGGCTGCTTCAAGCCGATCCATTTAAAGAGAATGTAAAAGCTGCAGGTGATGGGATCAAGCTTTCAAGTAAAGAAGTTGTTGAAAAGCATAACGAGCATAATCTTGAGGGCGGGAGTTCCATCGAAGCTACAATGGAGACGCCAAGGACTGGGGGGCAGCAAGCAAATCTAATGATCGATGAAAGCAAACCAAAAGAAAAGAAAGGCCAGAATAAGCGCAAGTGTAAGAGATCAAAAATCACCTTTGCTGAACTATTGGATAAATATCAAAAAAAGAGTGAAGAGAAGAATGCTTATCGGCCAAATCATGCAAAGAAACCAAGATCACCGCCAAGGCGCAAATATGAGGATTCGTATTGGTAAAGTGATAATTTTAATGCAACATATTCATATCCTTATTTTGGGCCGCCAATGCCACTGCCGTGGATGCCTCCCTATGCTCATATAGATACATATTCATCATGGAACATGTATGATACAAGGGCACATTCTCCATCTTACTCTAGACCATCTCACCAATACTATGCAGCTCCAAGGAGATCAACATTTGAACAATCACGCGTCAAAGACCGTTTCAATCATAAGGAATCGGTCCAGACCTCAAGGAAGAAGAAATAGGTGTTAAAGCAAGTTTACCGCGTGAAAAGAGATGGTCGTAAGTGTGCTGCTTCAGATTTGATCTCAAATGAAAAAGAGCCAATGAAAGTGTTGACATTGGCTACTAAAGACAATGAGATGAAGCAATCAATTGTTAAGACTCAGAGTGCCAAATCTGAAGAAAAGAAGTTGAGAGTGCACAAAGCCAAAAAAGAATTGCCATTGGTCAAAACAGAATCACAGCCGAGATGCCCACTCGACTTATCATATTGGCAAAAGAAGAAATTACAAAATCTTAGTGCACAAGAACTGAAAAAGAAGAACATGGCATGGGTTCCCAAGAAGATCAATCAAGACAAAAATGATGTGCATGCTTCTGTTGCAACAAGTACAATAAAAGTGAAGAAGGAAAATAATGAAAGCCACAAACAATTAAGCCGAAGGTGCGCATCACAACATCAAAATCTTCGGTTAGCACATCATCCATTTTCTTCAACAATGCCATTGATGCATTTGCCATGGAATTCATCCATAGGTATGATCAGTTACCCTCCATGGACTTATTTTGATCCATGGATGCAATATAATTTTCCATATCATGACAGAGTATTACCAAATCACTATACATTTGGTTAGTTACATTTTTGTTGCTAAGACAAAGGGGCCGAAATATTTTATTGCTATTTTATTTATTTATTTCGGCTATACATTCTTTAATGGATGAATTCTACATGGACCTCATGATAATGGCCGATAATTAACTATCGTCCTAAGAAACTATCCGATCGTGGCCGGTGTGAAATTCTAACATCGTCCTTAGTTCAATTGGAACCGAGACAAGGTACATGTTAAGTGATATTAACCTTGTCTCTCTAGTGCTATGGAGATTATGTTTCGATGGTTGAATTCATAACAATGGCCATGGTGTTGGTGTTGTTTATATATCTCCATATGGTGCTGTTATGTGAAGCCTCATGTCTCTTAAAATATTTATTGCACAATAATCAAAGCCGAATATGCAATGTTATTCGGTTTGGAACTTTTTCCATATGTGCTAAACATATTGAGGCTTTTGGTGATTCGTTATGAGTAGTGTAACAAATATCCAAGGGTTATGAATGTTTTGACGAATCACTTGTAGTTTATCTTGAGGTATGCCTAGATGCAAAATTTACCTTGGTTGCTTTAAAAGTGTTCATATTTCTAGGCATGACAATTCAAAAGAGTTGGCACAGCAAGCATCAGGCTACTATGTTAATCATGGCGTATTGTATTTCATTCAATAGCCGATACTTAGTCTCGTCAACATAGGTAAGGCTGAATCGAAGTCCATCGCTTCGTCCACTAATGATTTTTTTATGCAGGCAAAAAGTAAGGATTGGAGAAAGTTTATTATTGATCATCAGCAAAATCCTAGCAAAAGGGTGAATAATATAGTTCCGAAGATGACCTTGAGATACATATCTATGGGACTTTATCATCGGATTGTTAAGGGAGTTGAGAAAGTTTCACCCAAGCTTGCGTCAAAATATTCACACAAGCAATGGCCGATATAAACTTATCGTCCTAAGAATATGCCAAAATGGCCGAGGGAGTGTTGACATCGTCCTTAGAGCAAGCTATGTGCAAGTTATTTTTCGGCACACAGGCTTTGCCGAAAAACAGGGGGCATGTGTTGACACCAGATTTTGGCACAGTCAAGAACTTATTTAAAATGGCCTTAAATGGAGAAGTGCTCTACATGAAATTTTTTCGTATTGTCGATACGAACATCTTTGAAGTTTGGGCCATCGCCATCCGATCTCATCTCGAAGGCCGAAGTTGTGTTTGAAATACTGAGATTTTGTATTCAAAACACTATTCGGCTCATTACGCCCTCAAGACAGCCTCGTATGGAAAAATGATCTACACAGATTGCCTTCGTCTCGTCGAAACGATCGATTTTGATATAAAAAACGTTCAAATCCGAGTTCGTATGCAAAAGTTAGAGCCATCGGAATGTAGCCCTGCCAGGAGGCAAAGTGTGGCGCGCCCCACCAGACGCCATGTCTGATGGGTAGCGCGAGGGACGGATGTTTTGCGTCACAGTCCGTTTTGCGCGAGCTATTTGACCCTCAAGATGACCTCTGATGAAAAATCGTTCAACATGAAAGTTTTTCGTCTCGTCGAAACGGTCGAGATTGCTTTTGGACTCGTTTCCATCCGAGGTCGTTTATTGCCTCAAACATGACCCGCAAGGTGCAGCCAGGTTGTAAACCGAACCGTTTTGAAAAGTTCGGATAAAACCAGTCCGAATTTGACTAGGGCTTTGGACGTGAATTGATGCAATTTTATTGTAAGGAAAGCCTAGATGAATCCTTTTCTTGTACGGGAAGTACAGCCGCCTCTTATATATGTTGGGGGTGACGGCCGACTGAACAACACACAATCGATCAATCAATCTACCACTTTTTATCTTTTATCTTTTCTCCTTAACCCTAGTTCTTCTTCTTCCTCGTTCTTCGTTCGTTCTTCTTCATTGCAGGGCGGCGAACCTCGAGGCCCTAGGGGCGATCAGGTCGACCTAGGGCAGCCCATAGCCGCCGCGCGCCCAGACGGGGTCCCTCCCGGGCGTGTGGGGTTTCGGGTCCCAAAAGCGCCGGCTTGCTGTCTTGCGTATCGCGCTGGAAGTCGGCCTCCCGCGGTGTGAGTTGCGGAGCATCTCCCTCGGCGCCGCGGGTACACATCGACGTGTTGTGTGACGCGTTCCAGCGTCAACAAATTGGATTCCATCTATATGCATGCAAGCATGTCCCAAACATCCACGGTTTTTTGTTTTGCTTGAAAGACTGCAATGGATCACACTGGAATTATTGGATTAGCATTATGCGGCGGTGACGATGTAACTGGAGAGATCAGGGAGGGCTAATCATCATCATGTATCGGCATGAGGCACACGATCTTTTTCTGAGAGAGCTTCTTCCTAGCATGCATAGTTGATCATGATATCCCCCCTTCTAATCCTCATCTCCATCAAGCACAACGGCAGCGACCTACTCGGCGACGGTAGATCCTCATCGGCGACTACGCGCACAAAGGCTCCAATACGTGCGTGTGTGCATGTGTGTTTCTTGTGAGAGCTGAGCACCGGCAACGGAGATGCGCGCATCCATGCGCCTTGCACCGGCTGGCCGGCTGGCGTGCGCCCCCTGCTAAAATAGAGATTCCGCTATGATGCTATATGTACGATTGGCCCTATCTTGCTTTTCTTTTTTCCTTTATATAATAGAGATTTATTTATGAGATGAGATCTCCTACAGGGGTTCCTACGGCCAAGTGATGGTTTGCACTTTAGCTACATGTCAGCTGACTGAGTTTTACATTTTGGGTCAGTCGATTTATAAACCGTTGATTGTTGCTTCAAGATGTGTGCTAGTTGTTTTTTTCTTGTTGTGTGTGCTGTCCTGTATTGGGCTGCATGTTTTTTGATTGACCCCTATTTTGGGTCAGTCAATTTCTTGTTGGGTTGAACCCCGTTACGTGTTTTCTTATTAGGTTGTTTGTGTGCGTCATTGCTTCTGTTTTTCTTATCGTTTTTATGGGTATATTTTGGACATTGGGTGAATACAAAATGTATACACATAAGTAATTTATAATATGTTTATAGATTGTAATTCTATGAAAAATGCACTATTATGTGCTTATTTCTTACATAATATTAAAATAGTAGGGTTTCATTATAGTTGTATTTTCTGTGATAATTCCACTAACATATGCATATTCTTGCATATTATTGAAAGCACAATTGTTTGTATGTATTGTGTGTAAATTTTGTTATTGTTTGATTATTTTATAATTTCTTTCTTCTTAAAGGGAAATATCAATGGAACTATCTCATTCTTACTTAGAAAACTTCATTATTTTGATTTTGTTGTAGTAATTATTTCATTTTTTCTGAAGGGAAACACCAAAATCACTAATTCATTTTTTTCTTATATAACTTCATTATTTTGTTTTTGATTTAGTGTTTGTTTCATTTTCTCTCATTTTTAATGGTAAAACCAATGTCACTAATTCATTTCTTCTCAGAAAACTTTCGTTTTTGTGAGGATTCTATCATTATATACTTATTCTTGCATATTATTAAAAAGTGCAATTTCTGCGTAATTTTTGTACAAATTTCTCATTTTTTAATTTTTGTTTTCTATTTCTATGCATTTTTCTTTTCCCCATTTTCTTTCCTTTATTGGTTATTTTTTTGTGGGTTTCTAGGCGAGTGTAATTATATACATATAAATAATATATAATATGTGCCAAAAATGATTATATGATTATTTTTGCATATTACGATGAAGTGCAAATTTTGATGCATAGTTGGAAGTTTTTTAAATTTTCTTTCTTCTTAAAAGAAACGCATTATTTTCAGTTACACTATGTGTAAATTATAGTAGAATGCAAAAAATGCACTATTATATGCTTATTTTTTGCATATTTCAAAAGGTGCAATATCAGTGTAAATTGTGTGCAAGTTTCGAAAGTTTTTTTTATTTGCTTTATTGGTTATTTTTTGTTTTTGTGGGTTTTTGACTGAGTGCAATTATATGCATACAAATAATATATCATATGTGCCCAAATCTCATGATTATGTGATTATTTTTGCATATTACGATAAAGTGCAATTTGACTACAAAGTTGTGCGCAAGTTTTTTTAATTTTCTTTCTTCTTAATGAAATAGATTATTTCAGTTACACGTTGTGTAAATTAGAGTAGAATGCGAAAAATGCACTATTGTATGCTTATTCTTTGCATATTTCAGAAAGTGCAATATCAGTGCAAATTGTGCGCAAGTTTCGAATGTTTTTTCTTTTTTCTTTCCTTTATTGGTTATTTTTTTGTTTTGTTGGTTTTGGCTGAGTGTAATTATATACATACAAATAATATATAATATGTGCCCAAATTTCATGATTATATGATTATTTTTGCATATACGATAAAGTGCAATTTGAGTGCAAAGTTGTGGAAAGTTTTATTTATTTTCTTTCTTCTTAAAGATATAGATTATTTCAGTTACATTTTGTGTAAATTATAGTAGAATGCGAAAAATGCACTATTATATGCTTATCTTTGCATATTCCAAAAAGTGCAATCTCTTGCAAATTGTGTGCATGTTTTGAAAGCTTCTTTTTTATTTTCTTTCTTCTTAAAGTGTTTTGTACTTTCCAAGAAAATTTCGGTTTTTTTTTTGTTTTTTTAAAGTGTTTTGTTTTTTATTTCATTTTTAGTTTTCTTTCCTTTTCTTTTGTAAGGATGATGCCGATGTCACTAACCTATTACTATTTAGAAAACACTTTTTTGGGGAAATCTCATTATATTATGCTCAGTTTTGCATAGTAATAATACATTTTCCACATATTTGTACGTATAAAAAATAATTATGTGTGAGAGTGCTATTCAACGGTGAGACTGCACATGTATAAAAGTAAATATACATGTGTGAGATTGCACATATACCACTAACCATTGCATGCAAATATGTGTGAGAGTGCTATTCATTGGTCATTTTTTTCAGTCCATTCATTGGTTATCTACAGTACCCGGCTGGAGCAGCCCATGTTCCAGCTATGGGCTTGTGCAGACGCTGCGTGGCGCTGCCTGGCATGGTGCAGATGCTGCGTAATTGACTGAAACAGAATTTGGGTCAATCGACTGACCCAATACTCATTTCAGTCGATTGAGGAGTAGCCAGTCCTGATGGTTTGTCATGTTAGGATTCTTTTTTTTAAAGTGAGCTCTGTTAGGATTCTGCAGTAAGATCGTGTGTGTTACTGTTTTTCAGTTTCCTTGTTTTCTTGGTCGTGTGTGTACCTTTTTTGAGTTTCCTTCTATTTTCTTGCTAGGGAGGACATAAGAAGCGGGTCTCTATTTTTTTACGTGTAGTATTTGCCTAATCCTCACCGTTGATACGCGTGTACCTTTTTTTGAGTTTCCTTCTATTTTCTTGCCAGGGAGGACATAAGAAGCGGGTCTATTTTTTTACGTGTAGTATTTGCCTAATCCTCACCGTTGATACATCTTAGTTTTTAGAGTGTTAAATCATCACCGTTCGTTTTCTATCGTTTTAAGTATATAATAGATAGATATTTTCGTCTCTAAGCTTTGACAAAGTTTACAAAGCTTGACTTTGACCAAAACTAATAGGCGGAGTAAATAAAAACAAAAGAAGTAGTACTTTATGGATACACGACCCACTTCAGTCTCTCACATAATCTATAGGAGCATGTGCTACAACCGACTGCTAAGAGTATGGTTAATGGTATTGCCAAGAGCTGGCTATATGGTGTTGTCATGTCACTTATAGCCAATCTAATAGTCCACACATACAATTGTTAGTCATACTAGTATGCCATACATTTAATATATTACCCACCTTTTTCTCCCACAAAGGTTGTTGGGGCTCATGCTATAGCCGACTGTATGCTTGTAGCCCCCTTTTCTTTTCCCTCCTTCAACTAGGCATGCATAATGTGGCATCTCTTATAACACACATCTCTATTGTAATTGCTTTGATCTGTAGCCCGCTTCTCTTCTCTCTCCTTTTCAAGCGTGCGCCTCACCCATGCTGTCCTGACGGGCCCCAAGACCACCCCAAGAGGCTCCACCCGCATTGTTCGACACCAGCGTTGTGGTTAAGGTAGGGACGGGGTTGAGCTACCCTGCAAGGTTTTATCCCACGCTTACTGCATGGTTGTACACCCTGCCTTATGCCTTATTCTTCGGTCGTGACTGCGGCCGTGGTACTACAATACATTCCTTGTAAATAAAATAGCAATTCCATTTAAGCTATGCATGTTATGGGTGATTTAGTTAGAAGTATGTGATGAGCTTTACAATTTAGTCATTTTGAAATGAATGTTTTGTAGAAATACATATCTTATAGTATGCATGCTAGAATTTGACAATGTAACAAAGATTATGTTATGCATGTTAGTATCAATGATAATATCCTTAGCAGCCTTCTTCGAAAGAGGATTAGTTAGAAGTGTTGCTAGTTTTATACTGATGTCCAATTCCCAAATATCTAGTGCATCCAATTGAATTTTTTTGACCTTGATGAAGGCTAAATAACAAGTATTCTTTTGAATCGGATGGTCATTTTAGTTGCATTGCATAAACAAAGATCGCCACAGGATCCTATCCAACCTGCTAATATTTCTCTTATTTGTGATGCACCACCCGCAAGTTGCCAATGCGTTCAGTTGCAATTCCATACACACTACATCCTTATACAAGGGCGCATATAGGGTGTGCTTGGTGTGCTACAAAAGTGCAACATTTTACAACAAATATTCCCTAGGCACATGAGGATTAGCTACCGAGAACAAGTCTGACCAACACACACACAACAAAATATCAAGTAATCCGAATGATAAACGATCTCCTTTATTCTCATGCATTTGTTCGAAACAGATATGCAACTCCAGACACACTGGTCATAAAGTAGACCCGAACTAGCTTAGCCAGTAGATTAAAAAGGAACACATGAAGATTGCGAAGCATGGGAGCAGAGGTCTTGTGCTTCCACATGAGGGAGGATGGCGCAGTAGGTGACGAGCACCTGAACGAGGCTGAAAGGACGAGCAAGATAGCTCTCGCTCTCGGGCACCAACAGACCCGAGATCCTCTCTTCGGTTCCGTCGGCGAGATCATACCTGTAAACACCCTCGTGCTTTTGCAGGCCATCGTGCATTGAATGGATGTCTTGGGTGCCGTAGTATATGCAGTTGCTGTCGATCGATGGTAGCCTGCTCGCGTTCACAGCGATGCACCTCTCGCCGAGGAAGAGCGCGTGGTTGCTGGCAATCTTGTTAACAGGCTCGAGGGCGCACCGGTCGGCGTCGACCCTGAAGACCTCCATGGCCTGCTGACGGAGCCGTGGACGACGGACGAGGATCAGCTCCCCGTCAGAGTGCACCAGGAAATTGTTGTGATACTCCGACGGATCGTATCCGAACCTAGACACGAACTCGTCCAGCCTCTGGACTACTCTCTGTTGGTAAGTAAAGAAATCATCCCAGACGATCTCGTACAGGTTGGCCTGCAAGGTGACCATGTAGACGAGTCCTTCATGGGCGGCCATGCTCGCCAGGTTGGTCGACCTGAGAGGGCCTGGTCCTGGGTCATCCATGATACGGAAGGTACCACGAGCCGGGTCGGCACTCCACACGGTGTCGCCATGGAACAGGCAGTTCTCATGCCAGAGGACAAGCGACGTGTCGGCACCGCCCACCGCCGCCTTGATCTGAGGAAATTTCCTTGGAGAAGTGCTAGTGCTACAGCCCATTATCTTAGGGTAACGCAGAAACGAGCCGGTCATGGGGTTGACTACGACGGTGGCGTGCGGACGCTTCGTGTCCACGAGGACGACGAGGCCGTGGCGACGAGGACGTGATCGCGGAGCATCGGGACTTGGCGGCGGACGAAGCGTCCGGTGGAGACGTTGAGGAAGAGGCGTCGTCCAGCGTCGTCGCCTTCCTCCTCGTCCAGCATGACCACTGCCGAGGGCGAAAGAGGAAGTCGGTGCCTGCGTAGAGGCCGCCGTCTTCCTTGTACTTCTCCGCCTTGAACAATCGCAGGAAGAGCCGGCGCTGGAACGGGAGGTCAGCGCCGGTGCCGAGTGGGCATGGCTCGGCGATGGCAGAGCGCCAGTTGTGGCAGACCGCCCGCATGTCGACGTAGCAGTCAACGTCGTTGGTGGTCAGGTGGCAGTCGGCGACGCGACGGACAAGGTCACACGGAAGCGACGACCAGTCGGCCATGCCGGATGTTACTGTGATGTGTGATCGTCTCAGTGGACTGCAGAGGAATGCCTAGGGCTGTGAGCATAGCACTCTGTAATAAGGCTGGTCACAATGGGTAAAAACATAAGCTAGTAACTTACACATTTCCCTAGACTATGTTACTATCTCCATAGTGGGTAGGAACATCTATGTAGTGTCATGCAACGATGTATTTATTAGGTTATAGACTCATTGTTTCTTGGAGTGTGTGATGTTCCGGTAACTTAGAGCATGCTTGGATACGTTTTAGTCCCATGACTAAAAATAGTGGGACTAAAACTTGCTAATCTCACCCATGTTTGGATCCAAATACTAAAGAGACTAAAATCTAGTTATTGAGCATTTATTATCCTCCAAACCCTCCAATCCAGAACTAAGGAGAGGAATTAAATGAGGAGAGAGAGAGCTAATACATATTTTAGTAGGTTTCCCATGACTAAAAGATTTTAGCCTCAAGACTAGTCCTAGCCTCTCTTTAGTCAGGGGTGCTTGGAACTTTAGCCTCTAAAAGAGACTATTTTTAGTCAGACTAAAAATAGTCCCTTGTATCCAAGCACCCTCTTAGCTAGTTACCACAAACACCTTTTTCTTCATTAAATATGTGCCACATAAACAAAGTTGTATTGGAGTGTGTGATGTTACTTCTAAATTCCTCCCCATTGTGACCAGCCTAATATACTAGACGATTGATGTGCAGATCGCCTGGAATTCCCATAAATCCTCGCCGGTTCGTTCACCAATGCCTCCGTCTCCTATATTAATGGACTCAGGAAGACGAGGAGAAGACGCAAGGAATCGCCAACGATCATGTAGCTGAATGACGTGCGTAATGCAGCCCACTTTGACACGGTAGCGGGCACACTTGCATGCCTGCAGCGTCAACAGTCCCGATAGGTTGTTTGGTCTGTGAGCGACGGAGATACAAATGATTGAAAATTGAGAACAAAAAAAAAGGGTCGGTGCGCTTGGCCCTGCGTGCCGCAAAGTGCATCCCTAAGGATGCTCCCCTTTACCCCCTCTTTTCACATTAAAGGTAAGAAGGTAAGAGTTAATTTTTTAGCTAATCAAATGAATGGCTCAGATCTATTATGTACTTTTACCTCTCATGTGAAAAGGAGAGGTTAGAGAGAGTATGCTAAAATTTGCCAAAATCTTTTAGCTGACTAGACACATACTATCGTGCATAGCATTTAAATACGTGGCATAACAAATTTCTCATGAAAAAATATAGGTACGCACTAAATGAGGGAGAGTTAGAGAACCAAAGGTATATATATATTTGTAAAAAAAACTATCCCATGCTTCCTGCATGGTTGTACACCCTGCCTTATTCTTTGGTCATGACGCCGACCATGGTGCTAAATTCCATTCCTTGTAAAAAATTGCAATTTCATTTAAGCTATGCATGTTATGGATGACTTAGTTAGAAGTATGTGATGACCTTTACAAATAGTCTTTTGAATTGAATATTTTGCAGAAATATATATCCTATAGTATGAGTGTTGAATTTGACAATGTATAAAAGATCATCTTATGCATGTTAGTATTCATGATAATATCCTTAGCAACCTTCTTCGGAAGAGGATTAGTTAGAAGTGTTGCTAGTTTTATATTGATGTCTGATACCCAAATATCTAGTGCTTCCATTTGAACTTTTTTGACCTTGATGAAGGCTATATAACAAGTATTCTTTTGAATCGGATACCCATTTTTAGATGCACTGCATAAACAAAGATCGCCACAGGAACCTATCCAATCTGCTAATATTTATTCTAAGATGGAGGAGCAAGGTGAAGTATGCGTAGAAAATGCATTTCACTTATCCATGATCCGCCACCCATAAGTTGCCAATGTGTTCAGTTGCAATTCCGTACACACGACATCATGATACAAGGTGCTCATAGCGGTATTCAAAGCCACAGTTGGCGAAGGCTGATGCTGGCATATTGGATGCGTATGTGTGTCCTTGTCTTTTTAGCATCGAAGCGAAGATAAAAGGGAGCAGCATGGTGGCGATTATGTCGTACGTGGTTGAAGATGCTGACCTGCTTGGTTCTGGTTAACATAGGTTGGCCATGGTGGAGCACCAGTTGTGGCAAACGGCTCTCATGAACATGTAGTAGTCGACGTCGCTGACGGCCAGCAGGCAGTAGCCTACTCGTCCGACGAGGTTTGGCGGGAGCAATAACCAATCCGCCATTTTGGATACTCCTCTTTGTGATCGCTAGAGTTCCTCGAACTAAGCACTCGACAGGCGAATGACCGTGTGCGCTGAGCCGCTTTGTTGTTTGACCACTGGTTTCCCGCCACGGTTTTAAAGAGTAACGCTACACGCACGGGTTATTACGGGTTGATCCACTTGGCACTTTGTGGTTGGTGATTTGAGAAAATGGGCACCCCCCCCCCCCCCGACACACACAAAGTGTGGGAGGGGGGCTGGTTTAATTAGTTGCAAGATGTCCGTACTACTATTTTAGGGTTTTAAATGCATTCGGCAGACGAGGAGAACAAGATGTCATCCCACCAAGACGTCACGATTTTAATGTAGTCGACAACGCGGCGGACGAGGTCACACGGAAGCGACCACCGCGGATGTTAATGTGAAGTGTGATCGTCTGAGTGAACTGCAGGGTAATGTATGGGTTGTGGGCGCTGGGCATTAGCACTCTGTAATAATATACTCCCTCTGTTTTTATTTACTCCACGTATTAGCTTTGGTCAAAGCCAAACTTTATAAACTTTGACAAAGTTTTATAGACAAAAATATTAATATAGGAATATATAATAACAAATCAACATAATTAGATTCATTATCAAATGTACTTGCACATGTATAGATTTGTTATGGTAAATATTTATATTTTTTCTATAAAACGGGTCAAACTTTAAAAAGCTTGACTTCATTCAACTCTAATATGGAGACTGCGGCCATGCGTTTGCAATCCCCGTTGCGGAGGCAGCTGTCGACGGTGAGGTTGAGGGGGACACGGCGCCCGAGGGGGCGCCACCGCCGGGAGAGCAGGGTGGTCCGCACGGTAGATTTGATGGGGAGGAGGCCGATGATGACGAGAAACATATCGTCGGGGAAGCTACTGATGAAGTCCAGGCTCGCCGGATGTGGCTTTGGCTCGAGCCGCCTCCGCTTGTTGGCTGCCTCGCCGTCCATCTCAGCTGGCGGTAATATACATACATCAGAGCTGATAACTTACTTAGGCTAGGTGTGGTAATTAAATGCATGCACTAGAGAAAGGTTGGAATACCATTTTTCATGCCCGGTAATTTATATCAGAACATCTTAGTAACTTATGTGTTACAGACGTGATAACTTACGTAGCCCATGCTGGTAACTTTTTACCTGAATTTTGTTTTCATCGGAGCATACCAACATGTGATCTGGTTTCAAAGGTCTCGTCGTAACGAATTTTTTATGTGAAGAAAGTTGTTTCAATCCGGCCGACGGTTTGAGCTATAAAACATTTTTGAAGTTTTGAAATAGGGAGAATTTAGGATGACATCAACGTTTTGTCCTCTAGTGCATGCATGCATGTGCACGTGAGAAAAAGGTTGGAAGACCATTTTTCATGCCCGGTAATTTCTTTGAAAACAGCTTGGTAACTTATATATGTGTCACACACGTGATAACTTACGTAGCCCATGCATGGTAACTTTTTACCCGATATTTTTTCGTTGGAACATACCAACATGTGGGATCTAGTTTCGAAGGTCCCTGACCCTGCTTCACCTTAATTGTTATTTGAACAAAAAGATCCCAATAAACTTTTGGTAAAAGTTCTATCTTGGTCGGAGTGGGGATAGCATTTCTCTTCTACATGTCTATGGAGTATTGCAAAACCCAAACACCTCAGAGATAGATATAGAGGTAGGAATTTGTCGAACGAACCACACTCCTTCATAGACGTCGGGAGTCCATTGATGAAAAGGGGCTGGGAAAAGCTTAAATCCAAGTCCTACAGTGATGGATATAAGCGCAATTGAAATTCCTGTGGAGTTATACATTTGTGTCTTGATAAGACCGCCGCGACGAATCTTTTTTGTGAAGAAAGTTTTTCATCCGACTGATGGTTTGAGATATAAAACATTTAAAGTTTTAAAATAAGAATAATCTTTTGCTGACATTATCTATTTTGTCTTGTAGTTTGCATGTATGCATGAAATCACAAATCAACACATACATGTCCTTCATCGGCCGCGAATGGGATTAACAATTAAGGAAAAAGGAGAATTATATGTGTGATTAGCAATTAAGCAAGAGAAAGGCGCGTTCGGATCTGTCCCTAAATTCCGACTAGTCGGAAGTTAGCATAGTCCATATAAATTCCAGTTTGTAAATTATGTTGATGCATGAGATTGTGCTATGTATTCACACTATATGGCATGTGTCGATAACCGTGGTTTTTTCTGGGGTTTATCGTCTACAGATGCCAGGGACGATCCTCTGACGATCTCTTATGGTTTGGCGATGGTGACCGAAATAGTTCAATCATTTTTGCTAAGACCAGCATATAAAAATATGCCGGGGTCAAAGATCGCGTGCGTGCGTTGCCTTCAGGCAGACGCGGCTCGATCGGCCTCCTTGGGGGCAGCGGCGTGGTAACCTTAGGGGGTGGTCGGGAGGTGGACCTTACACATATTTTTTTCTCGAAAATGAAAACATAAACGATAACTATATATTGAAAAAGAAATTATCGGAATCGAATACGGCCTGCTAGTTTTCGGATTTTTCGGAAATCGGTCACGAGAGTTCTCACTTCCATTTTTATCCCTCGTGCGGAAAGCTCATCAAGAACATGCACCTGGTCCATGATTAGATGGTCCGGTGCCACTACTAATACAAGTGGACAGACCCAGTGGCGGCTAGCTCGTCAAGAACATGTACCTGGTCCATGATTAGATGGTGCCTACTAACACACGTGGGCGGCTGCTAGGCAAACAAAGGAATTGTCTGACTAGACCCGCCGCTGCATTGTTGCCGGTATCCCCATCGTGGGTGAACATGCATGGAAGTTGCATCGACTACATGCCGGCCCTTCCTCCATATATATAGCAGAGTAGCTAGCATTCTCATTCCGCCTCTTCGCCACGCCATGCCTCCTATCTATATATTACTGCTCTGGCCTCTTGTTCTCTACACACCATCATCTTCCGCCAGGGAGGATACTCTGAAGGCAGGCCAGGCGCTCGCCGCTGGCGACAAGCTCGTCTCCAGCAACGGCAAGTTCGCGCTCGGCTTCTTCCGGCCAAGCATCAGTAAGTCTGGAACAAACATCATCTCCCCCAACTGGTATCTTGGCATCTGGTTCAACAGGAAGCCGGTCTGTACTCCTGTATGGGTAGCTAACAGGGAGAATCCAATCACTGGCCCCAACCTCAAGCTAACGCAGCTCAAAATATCACAAGATGGCAATCTTGTCGTCTCACTAAGCAACGCCACCGAATCCATCATATGGTCATCCACTCACCTTGTCAATAATAGGAGCACTAGTGCCCTTCTCTTGAACAGCGGGAACCTTGTGGTCGTAGAGAGCCCATCCAATGCAACGCTATGGCAGAGCTTTGACTACCCAACGGATATTGTGCTTCCCGGTGCCAAGTTTGGCCGGGACAAGGCCACCGACTTGAATCGTGAGGCCATCTCAAAGAAGAGCCTCATTGATCCGGGTCTGGGCTCGTACACCATTAAGCTAGGTGCCAATGGGATGGTCCTCACGCGCCGCAACCCCTCAGTGGTGTATTGGCATTTTTTCAATTGGCCATCCCCAAAATCAGTATTGAACGTCATACAGCTGATCAACATGACACTAGGCATTGATCCCCGGACCCAAGGTTTGATTAACCCCATTTATGTCAATAACAACGAAGAGGAGTACTATGCCTTCACTCTGTTGAATGAGTCAGCTTCTACATACTTTTCAATAGACATCTCCGGTCAGGTCATGATAAATGTTTGGTCAGAAGCAGGGCAGTCTTGGCAAAGTATATATGCCAACCCGCTCGATCCCTGCACTCCGTATGCTACCTGTGGGCCATTCACGGTCTGTCGTGGTAATTCAAATCCATACTGTGACTGTATGGAGGGGTTCTCTCACAAGTCACCACAGGGTTGGGACCTTGATGATAGATCAGGAGGGTGCATCAGAAATACTCCATTGCAGTGCACTAGCAAGACGAACACGATAAATTCAACGGACAAGTTCCACCCCATTGCTCGTGTTACATTGCCCTATGAACCCCAAAGCATGGGCAATGCTACCACTCAGAGCGAATGTGCAGAAGCTTGTCTCGGGTCCTGCTCCTGCACTGCTTACAGCTATAACAGTAGCGGGTGCTCTATCTAGCATGGGGAATTGCTTAGTGTAAATCTGAATGATGGCATCGGAATCAATGCTCAGGATGTACTTTACCTTCGTCTTGCCGCCAAAGATTTGCCAAGTTTGAGAAACAACAAAAGGAAACTAAACATTGGAGTCGTTGTTGCTGCCAGCATTATTGGTTTTGGATTACTGATACTCATTATGTCATTAATGATTTGGAGGAAGAGACTCAAGTGGTGTGGTGCATCACTACATGGTACTCAAGGTAGCGGTGGAATTATAGCCTTTAGATACACTGATTTGGCTCATGCTACTAAAAAATTCTCAGAACAGCTAGGAGCGGGTGGTTTTGGTTCTGTATTCAAGGGAGTGTTAAGTGACTTGACTACTATAGCAGTGAAAAGGCTTGATGGAGCCCGCCAGGGAGAGAAGGAAATTAGAGCAGAGGTGAGTTCACTTGGAGTGATCCAACACATCAATTTAGTCAAATTGATTGGTTTCTGCTGTGAAGGTGATAAGAGGCTACTTGTGTATGAACACATGTTGAACGGATCTCTTGATGCCCATATTTTTGAGAGCAGTGCTTTGGCCCTAAATTGGAACACCAGGTATCAAATAGCAATAGGAGTTGCTAGAGGATTGTCCTACTTGCATCATAGTTGTCACAAATATATCATACACTGTGATATTAAGCCACATAACATACTTCTAGATGCCTCATTTGTTCCTAAAGTTGCGGACTTTGGGATGGCAGCAGTTGTCGGAAGGGATTTTAGCCGAGTTTTGACTGCATTCAGAGGAACTGTTGGGTATCTTGCCCCGGAGTGGCTTACCGGAGTTCCTGTTACACCAAAAGTTGATGTTTATAGCTTCGGTATGGTGCTGCTAGAAATTATATCAGGAAGAAGAAATTCAGCTGAAGTACACAGTGGCACTGGCAGTAGTGGTCATGTTGAATACTTTCCTGTGCGAGCCATCAGAAAGCTTCATGAGGGAGATGTGCAGACTTTGATGGATCCGCAATTACATGGTGACTTCAATTTAGAAGAGGCTGAAAGAGTTTGCAAAGTTGCATGTTGGTGCATCCAAGATAATGAAGATAATAGGCTTACAATGATTGAAGTAGTCCAGATCCTTGAGGGTCTACAAGAGGTTGGCTTGCCCCCGATGCCAAGACTACTAGCAGCTATGACCCAATCCTCCAACGGCGCCTTGGCATAATAATTCATAAATACTTCATAGTTAGTGTCGGTGTTACTTATATCGTTGTTCTAGCGATTTCTGAATTGTATTATTGTCTGGTGCGTGTGGTTCCAATTTCTCTTATGTAAGCAAGATTGTATGCTTTTCAATTACTTATAATTTTAGCTCCAATGATTGGTTGCTCTATCTAAGAAAAACAGAGTCTGACAGTTAGTGAGCAGAGCACTAAAACAACAAGGATTCTCCCTTTATGACAGTTAAGCGAACCCGCCACAGCAATTCTATGTAGGCGTCTTGACTGATATCTGCTGGAGTTTCGTCTCCTGAAGGCAAGCAAAGCAATGATGCAGTCTGTAACATCCCCCTGACAGTATCACAGCGAGCTCCCTCGTTGAGCCCTCTAACCATTCCAATTGCAATTGAAGGTTGAAAGTGATTGATCATTCTTTGGCCGTCGACATGGCCGCAACGCTTTAGGAAATTAAAATCGAATACAGCAACAGGGACTAGACGGCTTGCAGAGATAGCAGGCAGTGGCATCACTTTGGGGAAATACAAGAACTAACAGAGAGCGAAGCAGTAGGGTCTAGCATGGATGATGAGCGGCGATCAGCACTTCAGCAACATCGGCAACTAGATTGCAGCGGCAGAGTCTTGTCAAGGCGGCAGATGGGTCATGGGTGTAAAGTGCCTGCTAGACCTTTGATGACAGGGGCTTCTTGCACATCTTGTGCTAATCAACACCTTCCGATTTGTCTTAGTGTGACACCCTGCATTTTTGTTACATGTTAAAAACTACTAAATTTTCAGATAAATTCAAACGGTTTGCTCAAATTTAGAACAAATCTCCAGAAACCATTTCAAAATAAAATTGTGTGTTCTAAAAATTTGCATAAAACTAAACCATGTTGCATTTTTGTTTTATTTGAACTTTATTTTGCTTGTTCAAATTTAAACTTCAGTTGATTTTTGGTTTAATTCCAGAAATTTAAAAAGCAGTTCCTAAATCAAAAAAGCCTTTCAAGCAGAGACTTAATCACAACCCAACCCACCGGTTTTTTTCCCTTTTTTTCTTCCGTCTGATTCTGTGAGGCGGTTCAACTCCTGTCCATCTTACCACGCCTGCTCCAACCGCCACAACCTTTTGACCCAGCCTGCTTCACTTCATCCTGGCCCAACATCACCTCCAGCCCATGCGCGGCCTAGACACCACTCGGGAACTCCTAACCAGCACCTTCAGCGCCAGTTCGGTCTCCTGGCGCCCACTGAGGTGCCCGTACTGGGCTTTTGATTCGAAGCCCATTTCACTCGCTACCCCTGTTACTTTGCTTTGATGCCGTGTTTCTGCTCCACTGTTTCTTTGCTTTGGTTCCCTTTGAAATTGTTTGTCTGTTTCACTGTTTCTGCTCCACTCGCTACCCCTTTTTCTGTTTCACTGTTTCTATTGGTTGCCGATTGCTTATTAGAAATTCCTTGCATATGGTTGCTCCACTGTTTCACTATATTTTTTGTTAAAAAATATGTAGTTTGCGTCTTGTCTTCTGTCTGATTCTGTGAGGCGGTTCAACTCCTGTCCATCTTACCAGGCCTTCTCCAACGGCATTTCTTATTTCGCGCCACAGGCGCCAGTTAACGTGCATTTTTGTTCACTGGCGCCTATGGCGTCCTTAAATGGGCCGGCCCATCTAGACGCCGGTTAACGTTTTCTTTTTTGAAAATTCTATGAACTTTTTTGAATATCTATGACCTTTTAAAAAATTTCAACAGTTTTTTTTCAGATTGATGAACTGTTTTGAATATCGGCAAACTTTTTCAAATTTGATGAACATCTTTTTGAAAATGGATGAACTTTTTTTATCTATGAACTTTTTTTTCAGTTCAATGAACTTTTTCTAAAAATACATGAAATTTCTTTGAATTTCTATGAACTTTTTTCGAAATTCAATGAACTTTTAAAAAAATGAACTTTTGCTAAATTGGACGAATTGTTTTTCAAATTGGTGAACTTTTTTAAAGATATGAACTTTTTTTTCAAATGGATGAACCTTTTTCTTTAAATCTGTTAACCTTTTTTGATTTCATATTTTTATTTTTGTAACAAAAAAATCAAAAAAAACTGGGGCAGCACGCTGGTGGGCCGGCCCATGCTAGCAGCGCCGCAGGCGCCGGATCGTTAACGGGCGCCTGAAGCGCTGCATAGGAGCTCTCTGCTCCAACCGCCACAACCTTTTGACCCAGCCTGCGTCACTTCATCCTGGCCCAACATCACCTCCAGCCCATGCGCGGCCTAGACACCACTCTGCCTCTTCTTTTCCTCCACCCAACAATCAAACCGGCCTGAAACCAGACCTAGCCCGCCTTTCTTTCTCTCTCCTTTCCTTTCTAGCCCAGCACGACTCAGCCTGCACCGGCCTGCTTCACTTTTACATGGCCCAAGACTGGCCAAGTCATCTCCCTCCTTCACTGTCACACTGCTAAGCGGGGCCCTCACCTTATTATCTTCCCTAAGACAAAAATCGGTGCCACCTAACCTCTCCTCTCTCACTCGTCGATGATGTCTTGGTATTCTTTTGAATCTTTTTGGTAGATATCTGGAAGTGCACACGTCCACCACCGACCCCGCCACAACAAGCATGTCATGACAACCCTAACTACATGTCCACCACGATTCCATTAGTAGATATCTGTCGACGCTCCTCCTCTACGCGCTCTCCCTGCCCTCTTGTCTGCAACCCATCGTCCTGCTTGTACCTGTTGTCGTGTTAAGGCGGATGTATCGCCGAATTTTCGACGACGAATGTTGAGGAAGATGATCTTGGCTCTGCCGCCTGGTGAGGAGCCGAAAGTGAAACCATATGCTCTGTGGCTCCATCACGTGTAGCCCCTACCTGGCGCATTAACTGTCATGGGAAAGTCATGGCAGTTCACGTGTTTTATCATGTGTGATGGAAGAAACAGGTGGCTTACGGACACAGAGATTTATCCCGGTTCGAGCTCCCAAGATGGGATAATACCCTACTCCTGCCTAATGATTATTTCTCTATACTACCAAAAGGGCCCGTGCGTTGCAATGGGAAAAAAAATCATAATCTCCAATGGCTATGACCATGTTTTGTTGCATCACCGAGATACGGTATCACTCTCAATTTCGTGAAATCATGATCAACTTTTGAAATCATAAACATTTTTCTAAAATTTGTAAACACTTTATAAATTTGTGAACAAATTCATGAAACTTTTCTAAAATCAAGAACATTTTTTATATTCATGAACATTTTATCCTATTTGCAAATGCCTTTTAAAAATTGTGAACATTTTTTTGAAGAATCTTCTTGAATCAGCAAACATTTCTAGAACGGACAAACATATTTTTTGGAAATTGGTGGAACAATTTTTGAAATTCACGAACATATTTTTATTTAATGAACATTAGTTGAAATAAATGATCAGTTTTTGAATCAGCAAACATTTTATGAATGAATAAACTATTTTGTAAGTCACAAACAATTTTTGAATTTTAGAATATTTTTCATTCATCAATATTATTTGAATTGGGAAACTTTATTCAGTTTAATTAACATTTTCCAATTTCGCGAACATTTTTTTTCTAAATTTTGAACATTTTTTGAATAAGCAAACAATTTTTTACACAATCGCGAATATTTTCTAGATGCACAAACATTTTATGATTTATTAAATATTTTATTTAAAATCCCATTTTTTTTATTTTTTGGAACTTTTTTGAAGTCCCAAATTATTTAAAGTAAAGAAACAAAAATGGAAAACGAAATTCAAAAAGCAGGCCACCGGGACAATCTAGAAACATGCTGCTAGAAAAAGATTACAGAGACAATCTGACCTTTGCCAATCCTCACACTTCATTACTAAGCTAACCAAAAATTCCAGTCAGGTCACCTTGATCACACGAATAGCGTGCTAAGCATCTTAGGGGCAGACCTCTTCCAAATGCTATAGCGTGCTATAGCGGAGCTATAGCGCGCTATTTAAAATGTTTGTTCATTTGTTTGGGCCAAAGTCTCTTAGCGCAAGACCTTTTATAAACGCTATAGCTATAGTGTGCTATAGCGGAGCTATAGCGGGCTATTTAAACAATATTCACACCATGTTCAACATTAATTATCAGCTAAAGATAATGCTCTAAGAAAAACTCATTTTATTTCCGTAATAATCTCCTTTTGTCAAAATAGATTATTCCAAAATCCTTCAATACTTTTAGTTTGGTTATAATAATACGATTGAGGGCCCACGCTAACAGATACAATGAACTGAAAATCAATAAGTAATAGAGGATGTGAAAAATCCAAAAGTAATATGTCGACACGATAAATTAGACTTAGTTACATAAAACAGTAGTACCTTTCTTTCACTCATCTCATGACCATTGTAGTATTGTTACTGCTAAGCATGATACAGACCTTTGTTAGCTATTTCAGTTGACAATGAAAATGTGTGAGTGAGCACATGCATGTATTGTTCAGCAGATCACATATGTATAGGACTCAACTCGAAAGAGGAAACTACGTAAAAGAATTCTTCAAGCAAATTAAACAACATGGTTCACATCATATCCGTATTATCATCGTTGAGATTGCAGATCTGACTTAGAGGATCACATTGAATAAAAAATATCACATCTAAGTGCGTGTAACCGAAAAGCTCAGAGTGAAACACATTACTAACTAAACTGATAGCTGCAAATGAAAAAGTCATAAGCAAGACATCATGATTGTCTAGACAGCTAGAAAAGTAAGGATTCTAAATCTGAAATAAGCTATTATTATTTTCGTCGGAACTTGAGGGATGATACATTCACCATTATGCGTTCTGATGAATGAGTCAAAGCATAATGGAGATATCCACATCCAATGACACTGATGAGACCGAAGACTGAGACGGTGTATCTCTGTGGCATTCAAGTGCCTATTCCTTCACCCAAAGAAAGGTCAACTGTGCTGAAAGCTTATCAAGATTTTGGCGTCTGACCTTACATGTAAAATTCTTGCAAATGTATCATCTTAGGCTTGTTTAGTCCAGAATAAAACTTAGCTGTCCAAGCATCTTCAAACCAAATAATCGATGCTGTTTCTATTGGGCATCATAGAATACATGCGTTGTGAAAATTTTAAATTGTACATTGTTTTTTGTTGATCATATAAATTATGGATCAAGCTATAGATAAATAAGATTTATTTGTTCTTAATTCGTTCATGTTGGAGAGAGTGACAGTACCTACGTTCCTACTAGTGGGTTGTATATATTCTCTAGCTGCTTGTTGTTTTCTTTCTTGCGGTAATTTATTTGCCATTTGTAACAGCAAAACGATATGTCAATGCCCGTGCTTCTCACGAAATCACAACCGCGCCTCTCGCAGAAGCAAAACCGTGACTCTCGCGGAAGGAAAAAAAATAGAAAACGCATTTTTTTCTGTTCCCAAAGAGGCACGGCCGTGACTCTTGCGAAAGCACAACCGTGCCTCTAGCAAAAGCAAAACCGTGACTCTCACGAAAGGAAAAAAAACAGAAAACATATTTTTTTCCGTTTTTTGAGAGGCACGGCTATGACTCTCGTGAAAGCACAACCGTGCCTCTCGCGGAAGCACAACTGTGACTCTCGCGTAAGGAAAAAACACAGAAAACGTGTTTTTTTCGTTTATGAGAGGCACGGGCATGACTCTCGCTAAAGCACAATCATGCCTCGCGCGGGAGCAAAACCGTGACTCTCGCGAAAGGAAAAAAAACAGAAACACATTTTTTCCTTTTCCGAGAGGCACGGCTGTGACTGTCGTGAAAGCAAAACCATGCCTTTCGCGGAAGCAAAACTGTGACTCTCGCGAAAGGGGAAAAAACGCTTTTTCTCGAGCAAAATTTTTTCCCTTTTTTTTGTCGTAAAGCTAAGCAAGACCGGTTAAAAACAAAATGCCGAAAAAACCCAGGAAAAACCAGTTTAGAACGCCGAAAACGCGTGCAGAAAAATAAAAATAAAAACAAAATCCGGAGAAAATGCCCAGAGCGCGACACGTGGCGAATGGCTGAGAGAGCGCCACATGGCGCTGATTGTTGCCAGGCTCCCAAAGGAGTGCTCTTTAACTAGTTGCTCTCAAAGAAGGCTGAAACGTTATGTTTCTTTAGCGGCTGGGCCTTCGGCCTTTTCCTTTTAGCTGTGTATCGTGTGTCTTGTGGTAGCCTCTTGGGTCAGCTAAAAAAAACCCCAAAAAAGCCGTAAAAATATTGTGGTGGGTCACACAATTCTAGCAATCCCTTTTTCTTTTAGTTAGAAAATGGATGTGAGTCACACGGTCAGCTCCAATTCAAAAATGACGGCGCGACACACAGTGAGCTCCAATTCAAAATACCGTTTCACCAGAATTAGCAATCTCCCTTTTTTGAATTGGAGCATATCCTTTTTTTTTGCAAGATGGAATTAGCGATCGGTTGATCCTAAAAAGATTTATACCAATTCATATAATTTTAATAGTTGATTTTTCATGTTAAAAATTGATGGATGATTATTATAACAACTTTATTAAGTGAGATACGTGTTATGTCTAACCTTGACCTGAATATGTTCGTATAGGCCCATTGTAGTTTTTATTATCTGGTTGATTATACATTTGAAGTCATAGAATTTTTTTGGCTATCGGTTTCATGGTACCAAAAGTTCAGTTTATTCCGCACCAGCACGAGCTTAATTTAGCTTATAAGATGACATCCACGATTTGGCTTGATTTGATATGTGACCTCCAATTTGATCTAGTACGGCTAACACTTGATCTCCTGACACCCCATCATCACCCTCACACGGTCGAGTTGAAAGGCTGAGTCACAAAGAGGAGACCACACCGCGCCTATTGGTCATCGTGACCGCCAAAATTTACATAAAGTATTAACGAATTTGCATTTAAGAAAGTTAGATTCTTTTTCCAGATAATATTTATAAAATTGTTGACATGATTATCATTTTTATGCATTTAATTGTATATTTATAAAATTGTATATAGATTTTGTTAGTTGTATATTAAAGGGTTCGTGTTCTAGTGTCTCCCCGGGCCCCGAAATCTCGGGACCGGGCCTGAGCAATACCAAACACGAGTACTACTTCTGTCTCCACGGCCCTCGCTGTTGGTTACTCCACTGCAGACGTGGCATCTTGCGCCCGTGATGTGGTGCCCACCTCCGATCCAACTTTGTTGCGCAGTCACCACGGAGGACCTCGTGCTGCGGGTGGCTTAACTGGAGAACTGTGGCGGAAAGCTGCCCTTGGCGCGACATGATCACGGTGCTCTAGCTGCTGATGACAACGTTGGGGGACGCATTGCACAAGGCATGTTGTTCGCATGATTGATAAAAATATAGTTGGATCATTTGATTTGTGCAATAAGATCATAGTACTTTATAGCTCAACTCTACTTTGAATGATGCACTGCTCTTTTTTCCCTCTAAAGTAAGAAAAACAGTTCACGACCCAAGCCTCTTTTTTGCGAGGAAGGAACAAAGCCTTCCCTCCTAGAAAATTCTATAACATTTGTAAAGCAACATTTGATACTATATTGTGTTGATGTTAAACCATTATATGTTTTTTATTCTGAATATATGAGCACCATCAACAAGACAGGCTACTTGATGGTGTCTTGGTGAAAAAATGTTAAATATATCACATGGCATGGACCATGGAGTTTTAAAAATAGGCACAGGGACAGGAAGAAATGCATGAATAACAGTATTTCTTGTAAAATTGACACAGGGATAGCATGAATGTGGCAATTGCATATGCTTTGTGTGACCTTGCTATTATAAATTGCCCAACTATTTCAAAATCTCCACTCCTACACATTTCTGTCTTAGTTGTATATGATGTGCCAAGAACTTGTCATATGGAGAAAAAGGGAGTGCCAAAGGAAGTGTTGAGATAATGGAGGAAATCAAAGAGACACCTACGATTTAGCAATTCAAGGCACGGAATGTGACGGTGATCATTGCTGGCCATTGGTTTCTGCTGATTGCTGAGGCAAAATAGATTGGCGGGACGTTGCGTCTTGCATCTGCTAGGTACACAACAGGTCCCAATTAAGGAGGACTCAATAATATCAAGCAATCTCCTAAGGAACACAGTCAGAGAGCACACAGTATTATGCTTTGTTTGATAACAAGGTATTGCAGAAACCAAAGTACTGAAAATCTACAGTAGTTGGTCTGTAGGTACAAGATACCACAGTTTTGACATATCAACGTAATTTGATGTATTGTGAATATTGTCACCTGTTTGGCTAGTGCTTTATGCAGCAACGTAAATTAGCTAGCTAGCCTGTTGATAGCCATTACAAACACACATGTTCCCAACTTTGCAATCACTCAATGGTTTGGTCGATCATTGTTGATTAGTTGGGTATGGATACTCGTGTGTCTGTCGTCGACATCTATGGACAAAAAACGCACGAGCAAGAGCAACAGCAGCTCAGTTTTGCAGCCGCACACCTGGGTAGCAAGCTCAACCACCAGTCTAGCAGGACTTGCTTGCTCCGTTCCTTATGGCTGGAGGGGGAAACGACATGGCCCCGCGGAGGCAGAGATCTATGGCTGGTACGGAGAGGTACAACGCACTGATGATCAGCTATCGGACATTGCACTTTGCACAACGGCAACCCAGCAGAGTCAAAGGTCGCGTGGAGGAGCTCAAGAACGAGATCCGACAGGATAAGGTCATTGAGTAGAAGCAACCGGGGGATAAAAGAGGAGGCGACAGCAGCTTGGAGCCAGGAAGACGACGACCAGGCATTTCTTTCGCCAGCTCCGTTTTAAAAAATGAGGTCCAAGGTTCTTTAAAAAAATATCATGGTTTTGCAAATACTACAGTATTAAAACCATACTTTTTAGTGACAGCTAAACACCCCGCAGTAATTAAAACTATGGTAATCTCAAATACTGTAGTATTCTCAAAATACTTGGAAAAACTGAGCTATCAAACGGGGCCTTAGTGCATATATGGATTGTAATGATTTAACATCTATTGTTGTCGTGTTACCTTTCAAACTTGGGGCTAAAATACAAAGATGGTGATGGGAGCACTTTCCAGTTCTCCTCGGTTTGCCTGTTTCACCATGTAAAAGAAAAAGTAGGTTTGGCAGCCTCAACATTAACATTTTGCCACCATCATCAGATGATGCTGGTACACACAGCTCCGATCAAAACGGCTCGACATCCCCTTGTTAGAGTCTGAAACAAAATGGAGCTCTCCCGTGCGTTTGGATTCTGGACCGTTGGATTGCCTTTCCAAAATGATCCTGTCCGTCGGATCTCCGGGCGGAGTGATCCTGGCCGTCCGATCGAGTTGAGCACTGCACCTGCCGTTCGATCGAGTTGAGCACTGCGTGTCTGCCACCGCCTGTAAATTTAGAGGCCCGCCGAGGGCAGAAGAGGAATTTCGCATAGTCCACGCCATGTGGCTTAAACCTGTTCGTTACTCAATCCCCAATCGGGTGGGACGAGAGATGCTAGGGTTTGTCCCTTTCCTCTCATTGGCATCTCTCCCGCTACAGCCGCCGCCGATCCCGCGCCTCCCTCTGCCGCCGCCTCTTCCTGTCCCGCGCCTCCCTCCGCCGCTCGCGCCGGCGCTTCCCCGACGAGCTTCACGTCCTCAGGAGGAGAGGAAGCTGGCGCTGCTCTTCCCGCGCCTCCCTCTGCCGCTGTCGCCTCTTCCTATCCCGTGCCTCCCTCTGCCGCCGTCGCCTCTTCCTGTCCCGCGCCTCCCTCTGCCGCCGTCGCCTCTTCCTGTCCCGCGCCTCCCTCCGCCGCTCATGCCGCCGCTTACCCTTTTCCTCTTCGGCTCTCAGATCCGTTCGTCAGCGGGGAGCAGCCGCCCTTTTCCTCTCCGGCTCTCGGATCCGTTCGTCACCGGGGAGCAGCCGCTGGAACGTCGGATGTCCTCGGGACGGTCGAAGCTTTGGGTCCTCAAACTACAGCCCTCATCTCTCCTTTGCGTCCAGGTTCCTCTCTCTCTCTCTCTCTCTCTGTTCGATCTGCTCTCCCAGCCACCCCTAATCTGACCACGGCGTCCATTTGTTTCCTAACTCCTGCAGCTAGCACGAGATAGAGAGATGGATGCAGAAAATGAGACTGGAGAAAGAGGAAGAAAAATTTGTGCCGCCTCCGTCCCCGTCTACTTAGTAGACAAATACGAGCGATTCCGAGTAACTTGACCAGTGATCTGACGTGGATGGCAGCGGCTATGCGTGCTCGCCTGCAGTAGGTATGAACAAGTCGCTACACCTACAGACCATAGAGCAAGTAGCAATTTACTGTTTGTTTTTGGTGAAAGAGTTCTCATGTTTTTATTGTTGGCCTCTGCAGTAGGTATGTCCGTGTGTGGGTGGGTGTGTGCAGCAGCTCGGGAGGGACAAAGAGGAGGTCACCGGGAGACGAAGGCAGCTCAAAGGAGGACGAATTCTTTGTTTTTTGAATTATACCATGAGTACAAATTGTTCTCCTCTCCAGATTTTTCTCATTTTCATGATTACTAAAAGGGAAAGTAGTGGCTACACCCATGTTGGATGCACCCACGCTGCACCCCCTTGTCTCCACCGTCCATGCATATGTTCTTTTTTCGGGATATGGGCCATGTGAGTATTGTTGCCAGTAATTAACAGAGGAGGAGTGTTGGGACATGCGCTTTGTGACAGAATGGTGCCAGTGGCTTGCACCAATATCGAATGTGATCAATTTTAATAGAAAGAAACAGTGTTTGCTACATGGCTACGTGTTTGCTCTATCCCAAGTCTGCTGCAACAGTGAGAGAAAAAGAGTGGGCCGCCTAATAGAAAAGTGTGGGGCCGCTAGAGAATACTGAAGGGAGAGAGGTAGCACGTGAGAATGTGAGAAAATTTTCATTGAGAAGATTTCTTTGAGAGAGAGAGAGAGTGCCTACGTAGAAGACTCAAAGAGAGATTTTTTTTGCGGAATTTGAAGACAGAGAGAACATGTGAGAGAGAGCTTGCGCATGTAAATGTTGCATCTGACTGTTGCATCTGACTTGAGAGAGAGAGAGAGAAATATGGTCAGGAAGAAAGTCCCTTTGTCTGCATGTGCGTAGAGAATCTTTCATGAGGGGGTGAGAGACATGACGTGAGGGGAGACAAAAATGTCCAGCAGATTACTGTACACACTGGGATTTAACTTCTGACACAAGTGTTGTTCATGGAACAGATCTCGAGGAACATTGCAAGACACAAACGGTCTGGATATGGGGTGCAGCGTGGGTGCATCTATCCTGTGTATAGAAAACCCACTCTCTTACTAAAATGGTAGGCAACAGACTGGAAGTATGTATGTGCCTGCTCTTTTTAGTTCGAGTCAATCATCCTTTTCTTTTGGGATCCATTTATTGTTGGACTACTGAAATATTATTTCGTATGCTTGCTAAATTAATAAGTCGCCACACAGAGCGAGTTGTGTGTATACTGGGTCGTAGTTGAATTAGTTTAATGTCTATTCTATGAACAATGCCTTCTATGCCTTCCTAGATAAATACTTCTTTGGGTTGATTTATCATACTTTCAGTAAGGATTGCGAATTTCCGTTTTGCATTGGTTCAGTCCCTCTGACGGCTAGAGAAAGGAAATCCTGCATGAAACTGGTCGACGGCTTTGAAGTATTTAGATTGAAGATTATGGAGATAATTTTGGTTGAGAACTAGAAATGAATTAAGCAAGAAATATGCTAAAACACTTGGTGTAGGATTCAACATATAGCATGGAATGGTTGATGTTAGTTATTTAAGGTGGATGGTCCACTAAAACTATTGCTTACATGATTCATTATTGGTCATCTGCATGTTTTGTTAGCCGATTAGGTATAGGGGTCATTCAAGAAAATAAATGATAGAGGAAAATATTACCCCTATAGTAAGCTTGAGACAGTTCCTCTCTAATTATTTGCAAACATTTGAGATGCGTAGGGACCTTTATAGGATGATCCCCAGTGAACTATAAATAATCAACATCTCTGGTCAGTGCTTCGTAGCACAATACAACACAGATAATTGGTCCTGCCTTTTCATATATAATTGGTAGCAGCGAGAAATTTGCATTTTTACGAATTACTGGGTATGCAAATCTAGGCACGATTCCCTTATCTTGCAGTGGCTCAGAAAGAAGTGACCGTGTCTTGCAGTGTAAAAGGCCAGATGATGACGCTGATCAGACTACTCCTGGACTTCCCTGGCACTGGCAGGTAGTTCCAAGGCCCCCCTAAGCTCCTCCTTTTGGTGATGTTAGCCGGTGAGTTTTCGTTACCTCACTCTATGGCACAGATTGGTTATGCCTGATGCGCCTGTGGATTAGGATATGAAACTGATGCTCCTACTATGATTTACTTCTTGTTTTTTCCTTTCGTCCCGCCATTATTTCAGTTTGACTTTTATGTGCAACCAGATTACATTTTTGGATGCGGTGTGCATATATAATTAGCTATCTATCTTTAATTTGAGTCTCTTCTTCCTTTTCTCCTGTTGCTCCACCCCCTTATGTTGTACTGCTCCTTTTGTTCTACTGCTCTGTTGGTGTCTCATTCTGCATGTGCCAACGAATACATCTTCCATCAGTATTCCACTAGTAGAAAAAACACCTAAAAGTCCCGGTTCATAAGGGCCTTTAGTCCCGGTTCATGAACCGGGACTAATGGGCCGTTACTAATACCTCCACCCATTAGTCCCGGTTCAAACCAGAACCGGGACCAATGTGCCTCCACGTGGCCCTGTGCGCCGAGCCCAGTGAGGCGGCCTTTGGTCCCGGTTGGTGGCTCCAACCGAGACCAAAAGGCATCCACGCGTCAGCATTCCAGTGGCTGGGGTTTTTGTTTTTTTTTTTGAAAGGAGGGGAGGTTGGGGGGTTTTGGGGGGTTAATTTAGGTGTTTCATATATTATGTTAGCTAGCTAATTAATAGAGAGAAGTGTCCTCTCTTATGTCCGTGCTTGGTCGACGCTACGTACTATATATACATAAGTGATCGAGAGAACCATTCAGTACAGAAGTTCGTCATGCATACCGAGAGAAGTGATCGATCGATCTCTCCTTCTCCGAGAGATTGGTCGAACAACAAGTTTTCGTATCATGTATCCGATGCTACTGGCTACATACATGTACAATATGTATAAGATCTCTTAATTACAAACCCCTAGCATTTGAAATCAATTTCCACATGGTATTCTCCGGCTTTACTGATGACGTGGTCAAGAAAGAATCCCGCCAATTCCTCTTGAATTGCTTTCATGCGATCTGGTTCTAGGAGTTCATCCCGCATCTGCCACGTCTAATTTGAAGAAGGGGGTTAATTAATACATATATATGAATGAAACTCAACAGAAATGATGGTGTAATAAAATGAAATTGTGAATATTATTGCTTACGCACATCATATTGTCTTCTAGAGTAGCCCCGCTTGTTTTTCAAAGTCGTGGTGTGGATGAACTCGCACACGTAGTATCCACAGAAATCATTCCCTTCCTCCTACCACAAGCACTTTACGAGAAATAGAGGTCAATCAAACTGATAATGAAGCATTATAAATGGCATTGATGAAAGTATAGCTATAGAATCAACGGGAGATGCGCGCAACTAGCTAGCCAGTAGTACTTACTTTCGGGTATTTATATGTCAGCTCCTTCGGTAGTCCCGAAGCTTCTGCGGTGAACTGTTTCCAAACCCTGCAAGACAAAGAAAATAATTATTATTACTTGAGATATCAGGAAATGAATAAAAAGTTGCCGATATGGTGCGATAATGATCGATTGAACTTACTTGCTGAGCATTTCAGTGATGTCCGCATAGGATTTGGGATCTTTCCGTCTCGAGTCTAAGACGGTTACTAGTCCACGCTCAAGCTTAATCTCCAGAAGAATATAGTGGTACCTGCGCACGCATGCATAACTCATCAATTACATTACTATAAGCTCGCTTGAGTAATAAGGGAAACCGAATATGCACACGATAGTAACATTCACGGGCCGTTGTAAGGAAAGAGTATTGTATCTTTGTTTTGATTTTTGATCAATGATTGTAGCAAGTTTTCCTCGGCCTCTTTGACGTTCTTTTCAACCAGAAATACATCTATGATATTTGTGTTAATGAACCCAATATCATAAATTTCTTGTTTTTTTGCACTCGATGATCTTCAATCTGCATAATATATTGAGGATAATTAATTATAAATACATGCAATGAAAGAGCCGAGCTATATATAGAGACTTAATGACAGAAATAGTACTTACAGGCAATAGCAAAAGACCATTAATTTATCGAGGGCCTTTTGATTGAAGAATTCGAAGAACTCCTCAAATGGAACAGTCAACAGATCATTTTGCAACGAGATCGTGCTCCTCTTTAATATGCAGATACAAAGCATTCTTACCCTCAGACTCTCTGCAGGTTTCCATGTACCAATTATGGAATCTTCGCATCATTGTTGTCAGAGATTTTTCATCTTTGACGAGAGGCTTCCCGTACTCGTATCTGAATCCGTCCACCTCCAAGGAAGTGCATCGTCAGGCAGGTAATCGTCAAGATTGCCATAACCGGCCACCGTCCCCGGAGCATTAGACACATTGAGCGGGGGGCACGATTGCTGTGCTTGTTCGCCGAGATGGGCAAATTTTCCCCCTTTGCTCGTTCTTTTGACCTTTTAGCACTGACAGTAGTTCCCGACCACTGGGCTTGGAGATATGTCTGTTCAGTAATGCGCTCATAGTTGGTTCTCGGCGGAGACTTTGGTGGTTTCCTCAGGGCATCGATAGTGCGCTTTGCTTTCACCGGATCTACCTTCTCCTCCGGAGGTGGATGTCTCTTTGCTTTCACCCCTTCAAAGAACTCCTTCACGTGGGTCCGCACAATCGTATCGTTTTCCTCCTCGGACCTCTCGTACGGTAACTTCTCTAGAGGCTTGAGAGATGATGGACCGTATTTGTATTGCCTCCCGCCTCTGGTTGTGTTGCTAGACGCCAGAGCAGACGGAGCGGCTGCAGCGTCTGTCTTCTTTCGTGCTTGCTTACGAGGCGGAGGAGAAGGAGTACGACGCGCCGGAGCAGCCGGGGCGGCGACGGGTCTCTTCCGCCCTTGCTGGCGAGGCGGAGAAAGGAGGATGCTGCTGGCTGCTCGGGAGTGCCGGAGCAGGCGGAGAAGGAGGCGGAGTGCCGCCATGCGCCGGAGAAGGAGGCGGAGTGCCGCCACGCGTGCCCTGATCGTCACCCGCCGGAGGAGGAGGCGGTGGAGGAGGCAGAGTGCCCTGACTCGCCGGAGCAGGAGGAGGAGGCGGAGGCGTCCAGTTCAAAAGGTTGATGAGCTCCTTCTTCCATAGGCATGGAGTCTTCAGAGCAGAACCCAGCCTAGTCTCCCCTTCACCGGTAGGGTGGTCAAGCACGAGGTCCTCAAATCCCTCCTTTATTTCATCCACCATCACTTTAGCATATCCTTTTGGAATCGGCTGGCAGTGATAAGTTGTGCCGGGTCCACTAGGATAAACTTGGCCAACAGCCGCCTTGACCTTCAAAGTCATCCATCGCGCCATCATGTGGCAATTTTGAGACTCCGTGATACCATCCACGGGATAGCTGGCAGGAGCCGTCAAGACATGCTCCGGCTGAAGCAGCTCGGTGGAAGCCACGCTGCTTCTCCGCTGAGATGGCGGGGTAGCTTTGGGGGAAGCTTCGGCAGGTCGTTTGCTGCGATCTGCTGCTTCTCGTTCCTCTTCTTGATCCTCTAGCCCCATTACCCTTTCGTGCAGCGCCTGCGGTTGGTCCTGCTCCAGTTTCTTCCTCCTCTCGTGGGTTTTGTAACCCCTGCGTACGGAAAACCAACCTTCCACGGAATGGAGCCTGGCGTGCCTCGTGTCCGTCCAGGGTGCTCAGGATTCCCAAGGGCCATTGTGAGCTCGTCCTTCTCCCTGTTTGGAAGGAACGTCCCTCGCTGCGCTGCATCGATATAGTGTCGAAGGTTCTTGACTGGTATTTCCAGTTGCTCGTCCATCCACTGGCAAAACCCTGTTACAGGGTCCAAGGTTCCGCCAGACCCGAAGAACCAAGTCTGGCAACGGTCTGGCCATCTCATTGTCTCTGGTTCAATCCCTTCTTCAAGCAGATCATTCTCAGCCTTGGAACACTTAGGCCGGGCTTGCAGGTAGCCACCTGCACCCATGCGATGGTGAAGCGTCTTCTTCGCAGCATTTTTTTGTTTGTCTCCGACATCTTCTTACTCTTTTCCGATGTCTTGTGGGCCACAAATGCGGGCCAGTGATCTTTGATCTTCTCATATTTGCCGATGAATTCTGGTGTCTTTTTATTTTTGACAAACTGGTTCAGCTCTTTCCTCCACCTCCTCATTAGGGTTGCCATCTTCTTAAGAGCACAAGACTTGATTAATTCCTCTTTAACTGGCTTCTCCAGATCCTCCTCTGGCGGTAGGGTGATATTTGCCTTCAGCTCAGTCCAAAGATATTCTTTCTGCGTATCATTGACATAAGACACCTCAGGGTCTTTCTCCTTAGGCTTATACCATTACTGGATGCTGATCGGGATCTTCTCCCTAACAAGAACCCCGCACTGAGAAGAAAATGCCTTCCTTGTCCGGATGGGTTCAATCGGTTCGCCGTCGGGCGCGATTTCTATGATCTCAAACTTTTCATCCGAGCTCAACTTTTTCTTCGGGCCTCGTCTCCTTACCGAAGTTGTGCTCACTCCGGAGGGCTAGAAATTATAAGGAAGAAAGACGAGAGTAATTAATATGTGTACATATACCAAAACAATGGAAGCATCAATTAACTAGTCAGCACGGGCTTAACTAATATATATATACCTGGCCGGGATCGGTTCGGTCACCGGAGCAGTCAGCACGGTCTCCTTCTTGTTCCTCCATTGTGTCATCGGAGCCATCATGAACATAGTCCTATTCTTGTACCGGCATTAATGGGCCGAAGCCATCATGAACATAGCCCTCTTCTTCACCCCGTTCTTCCAGCTGACCAACGGAGTCGAGGAGAAATGACGCAACTTCATCCATTCCATTTGCGATTATGTCCCTCAATATTGCTTCTGTTTCTTCGTCTCGGCAGTGCTCCATAGTTTCTGCAAATATTTACAACATGTTTATATATGGTACAGATGGCAAACGTAGAACTAGCCAGCTAATCACAATAAGGAATCATGTTAGTGGCCTCGACCCTGCTTCTCTAGGGTTTGGGGTCGCCTCGACACAACAACGCTTCGAGAGAGTTAATTTGTCGGGTAGGGGCGCGGCGGGAGGGGGTAGGAGACCAACATCGTTTTCTCTCTAGGGTTTGGGTGTCCTCGAGAGTTTTGGTCGAGCGAGAGGGCCGAGGGGGGGGGTATTTATATCGACCGCCCCTCATGTCGAAGTTATCTCGAGGGGGGTTATATCGACAACGACGCGACAACGACGAGTAAGGAAAATAATTAAGAAAAAGGAAGAAAAGAGGAAGAAGGAAGAAGGAAGAAGACGGACAAAAAAGAGGAGAAGAAGAAAGGAATAGAGGAGAAGAAGAAAAAATAGAATCTTTTTCTTCTTTTTTCCTCTTCTTATTTATTTCTCCTCTTCTTCCTCTCCTCTTCTTCATCTTCTTATTTTCCTTTTTCCTCTCATTCTTTTTCTTGTTCTTTCTTCCTTCTTCCTATTTTCTTCCTTCGACCCTCTCGATCCCTCGACCCTAGAAACCTCGAACCCTCGACCCTGAAACCCTCGACCCTTGACCCCTTAGCGACCCTCGACCCTCTACCCTAGTTCCCGACCCTCGACCCCTCGGCGATCCTCGACACCCTCGTTCCCGATAAAAATTAAGAAGAAGAAGAAAAAAAAAGAGGAGAAAAAAAGGAGAAGAAGCTCCTCTATTCCTTCTTCTTCTCCTCTTTTTTTCTTCTTCTTTCTCTTCTTCCTCTCCTCGTCTTCTCCTTCTTCTTCTCCTTATTTCTCTACTTATTTTCCTTTTCTTTATTTTACTTTTTCCTCTCCACTAACATAAAATGCACTATCCTAAAATGCAACAAACATAAAATGCACTAAATTGATCAACTAACCTAAAATCAGTGATAAAATGCACTAACCTAAAATCGATATCTACTAACAACTTAAAAAAATAATACATATATGAAAAAAATGCATATATGAAAAAAAAACATCATCATATCATCAACAGAAAAAAATGCATATATCCTAAAGTTTTTCTAAAATCTAACTTTTGCATATATGAACATATATACACAGAGAACATATACATATATACACAGAGAACATATACATAAAATGCACAAAAAAATAAGAGGAAAGGGCGCCGGCGGCCGGACCGAAGGCGGCGGCGTGTGGTCGGGGCGACGGCGACGGGGTTAGGGAAGGGGCGACGCGCGCGGCGACGGCGACGGGGTCGGGGAATGGGAGGCGCGCGCGGCGACGGCGACGGGGTCGGG
>NC_041385.1:842157236-842200994 GCF_002162155.2 Triticum dicoccoides | reverse complement strand
CACCAACCGGGACCAAAGGCCTCTGTGCTGCCCGCCCCGGGGCCAAAGTTTAGTCCCACCTCGCTAGTCGAGAGGGGCGCGCAGTGGTTTATAAGCCCCACTGCCGCACCCCTCTCGAGCTCCTCTCCACCGCAGGCTTTCAGGCCTACTTGCTATTGCTTTGCCTGATGGGCCTTCTGGGCCTACTGCGGGCCTGAATCCTGGCCCATAGTAGGGTTTCTAGTCGTATTCAGGCAGTGGAGGCCCAGTAGGAGGCATTTTTTTGTTTTTTTGTTTTCTTTACTTATTGTTGCTATATTTATTTATTTTTCAGTTTTTTTCTTTTGTTTTCTGCATTATTTATTTTCTTTTGTTTTTTGCTTTATTTTTTAATTGTTTTTTCTTTTAGTTTTAGGAAAATTATAAACTTTCTGTTAGTGCCATTAGTTTTCAAATTTGAAAACATTTTTTTTGTTTTTTTTGTTTTCTTTCTTGCTTTATTTATTTTATTTTGTTTCTACTTACAACAAAATACTTATTGTTGTTTTTTCTTTTGTTTTCTGCATTATTTATTTTCTTTTGTTTTTTGCTTTATTTTTTAATTGTTTTTGCTTTTAGTTTTAGGAAAATTATAAACTTTCTGTTAGTGCCATTAGTTTTCAAATTTGAAAACACTTTTTTTGTTGTTTTGTTTTCTTTCTTGCTTTATTTATTTTATTTTGTTTCTACTTACAAGAAAATACTTATTGTTGCTATTTTTAATTATTACGAGGGTCGAACCATAAGACATTAAAGCATTTCAAATGAACTCTGAAAAAGTTGAAAGTTGGCATGGTATCATAAATTGACCCACATAGCATGTGCATGTACAAAACGGACAATGGTATCATACTCGTCAGTTACAAAGTTGGCATGGTATCATCATAATAGTTGCGGGAGAAAGTCTTCACTTTTTCTTCGCTTGTGTCATTTGCTTATTGCGCCGTAACCATGGATAATCTTCATCATTTATCAGGATGCTGGGGTCAGCCTTGACTTTGAAGGGAGGAATTTCATGAAACTTTTCATAATCTTCAGACATGTCTGTCTTGTCCTCCACTCCCACGATGTCCCTTTTTCCTGAAAGAACTATGTGGCACTTTGGCTCATCGTATGATGTATTCGCTTCCTTATCTTTTCTCTTTCTCGGTCTGGTAGACATGTCCTTCACATAGATAACTTGTGCCACATCATTGGCTAGGACGAACGGTTCGTTAGCGTACCCAAGATTTTTCATATCCACTGTTGTCATTCCGTACTGTGGGTCTACCTGTACCCCGCCTCCTGACAGATTGACCCATTTGCACTTAAACAAAGGGACCTTAAAATCTACTCCGTAGTCAAGTTCCCATATGTCCACTATGTAACCATAATATGTGTCCTTTCCCCTCTTGGTTGTTGCATCAAAGTGGACACCGCTGTTTTGGTTGGTGCTCTTTTGATCTTGGTCAATCGTGTAAAATGTATTCCCATTTATCTCGTATCCTTTCCAAATCAATACAGTCAAAGATGGTCCCCTGGACAACAAGTACAGCTCATCACAAACAGTGTTGTCACCTCTGATACGTGCTTCCAACCAACTGCAGAAAGTCCTGATGTGTTCACATGTAATCCAGTCGTCGCACTGCTCCGGGTGTTTGGAGCGCAGACTGTTCTTGTGTTCATCGACATACGGGGTCACCAAGGTAGAGTTCTGTAGAACTGTGTAGTGTGCTTGAGACCAAGAATATTCGTCCCTGCATATTATTGAGTCCCTTCCAAGCGTGCCTTTTCCAGTCAGTCTCCCCTCATACCGCGATTTAGGGAGACCTATCTTCTTAAGGCCAGGAATGAAGTCAACACAAAACCCGATGACATCCTCTGTTTGATGGCCCATGGAGATGCTTCCTTCTGGCCTAGCGCGGTTACGGACATATTTCTTTAGGACTCCCATGAACCTCTCAAAGGGGTACATATTGTGTAGAAATACGGGGCCCGGAATGACAATCTCGTCAACTAGATGAACTAGGACGTGCGTCATGATATTGAAGAAGGATGGTGGGAACACCAGCTCGAAACTGACAAGACATTGCACCACATCACTCCTTAGCCTTGGTATGATTTCTGGATCGATCACCTTTTGAGAGATTGCATTGAGAAATGCACATAGCTTCACAATGGCTAATCGGACGTTTTCCGGTAGAAGCCCCCTCAATGCAACCGGAAGCAGTTGCGTCATAATCACGTGGCAGTCATGAGACTTCAGGTTCTGAAACTTTTTCTCTGCCATATTTATTATTCCTTTTATATTAGACGAGAAGCCAGTCGGGACCTTCATACTAAGCAGGCATTCAAAGAAGATTTCCTTCTCTTCTTTGGTAAGAGCATAGCTGGCAGGACCTTCATACTACTTTGGAGGCATGCCGTCTTTTTCGTGCAAACATTGTAGGTCCTCCCGTGCCTCAGCTGTATCTTTTGTCTTCCCATACACGCCCAAGAAGCCTAGCAGATTCACGCAAAGGTTCTTCGTCACGTGCATCACGTCGATCGAAGAGCGGACCTCTAGGTCTTTCCAGTAGGGTAGGTCCCAAAATATAGATTTCTTCTTCCACATGGGTGCGTGTCCCCCAGCGTCACTCGGAACAGCTAGTGTGCCGGGACCCTTTCCAAAGATTATGTGTAAATCATTGACCATAGAAAGTACGTGATCACCGGTACGCATGGCGGGCTTCTTCCGGTGATCTGCCTCGCCTTTGAAATCCTTGCCTTTCTTTCGACATTGATGGTTGGTCGGAAGAAATCGACGATGGCCCAGGTACATATTCTTCTTGCAGCTTGCCAGGTATATACTATCGGTGTCAAGTAAACAGTGCGTGCATGCGTGGTATCCCTTGTTTGTCTGTCCTAAAAGGTTACTGAGAGCGGGCCAATCGTTGATGGTCACGAACAGCAACGCCTTTAGGTTAAATTCCTCCTGTTTGTGCTCATCCCACGTACGTACACCGTTTCCATTCCACAGCTGTAAAAGTTCTTCAACTAATGGCCTTAGGTACACATCAATGTCGTTGCCAGGTTGCTTAGCGCCTTGGATGAGAACTGACATCATAATGAACTTCCGCTTCATGCACATCCAAGGAGGAAGGTTATACATACATAGAGTCACGGGCCAGGTGCCGTGATTGCTGCTCTGCTCCCCGAAAGGATTAATGCCATCCGTGCTTAAAGCAAACCATACGTTCCTTGGCTCACTTGCAAACTCGTCCCAGTACTTTCTCTCGATTTTTCTCCACTGCGACCCGTCAGCGGGTGCTCTCAACTTCCCGTCTTTCTTACGGTCCTCACTGTGCCATCGCATCAACTTGGCATGCTCTCTGTTTCTGAACAGACGTTTCAACCGTGGTATTATAGGAGCATACCACATCACCTTCACAGGAACCCTCTTCCTGGGGGGCTCGCCGTCAACATCACCAGGGTCATCTCGTCTGATCTTATACCGTAATGCACCGCATACCGGGCATGCATTCAGATCCTTGTACGCACCGCGGAAGAGGATGCAGTCATTAGGGCATGCATGTATCTTCTGCACCTCCAATCCTAGAGGGCATACGACCTTTTTTGCTGTGTATGTACTGTCGGGCAATTCGTTATCCTTTGGAAGCTTCTTCTTCAATATTTTCAGTAGCTTCTCAAATCCTTTGTCAGGCACAGCATTCTCTACCTTCCACTGCAGCAATTCCAGTACAGTACCGAGCTTTGTGTTGCCATCTTCGCAATTGGGGTACAACCCTTTTTTGTGGTGCTCTAACATGCGATCGAACTTCAGCTTCTCCTTTTGACTTTCACATTGCGTCCTTGCATCGACAATGACCCGGCGGAGATCATCATCATCGGGCACATCGTCTGGTTCCTCTTGATCTTCAGCAGCTTCGCCCGTTGCAGCACCATCGTGCACATCGTCTGGTTCCTCTTGATCTTCAGTAGCATCACCGTATTCAGGGGGCACATAGTTGTCATCGTACTCTTCTTCTTCGCCGTCTTCCATCATAACCCCTATTTCTCCGTGCCTCGTCCAAATATTATAGTGTGGCACGAAACCCTTGTAAATGAGGTGGGTGTGGAGGATTTTTCGGTCAGAGTAAGACTTCGTATTCCCACATATAGGGCATGGACAACACATAAAACCATTCTGCTTGTTTGCCTCAGCCACTTCGAGAAAATCATGCACGCCCTTAATGTACTCGGAGGTGTGTCTTGAACCGTACATCCATTGCCGGTTCATCTGCGTGCATTATATATAATTAAGTGTGTCAAAAATCATTACAGAATATCATGAATAGATAATTAAGTGACCAAATTAATAGAAGTTCATCATCACATTAAGACCAAAGTACATACATAGTTCTCATCTAACAACGTAAAGCTCTGCAGAGCATCTAACTTAATTAAACCATACATTGAAACTATGTAAAACATTTCAATGCGAAAACAAATGCGATCATAATCGTAACCGAGGTAACAACTGATCCAACGGCATAATGATACCAAGCCTCGGTATGAATGGCATATTTTCTAATCTTTCTAATCTTCAAGCGCATTGCATCCATCTTGATCTTGTGATCATTGACGACATCCGCAACATGCAACTTCAATATCATCTTCTCCTCCTCAATTTTTCTAATTTTTTCCTTCAACAAATTGTTTTCTTCTTCAACTAAATTTAACCTCTCGACAATAGGGTCGGTTGGAATTTCCGGTTCAACAATCTCCTAGATAAATAAAATCTATGTCATGTTGGTTGGCATAATTATCATAAACAATAAATGAACCAATAGTTATGAAAAGATAATATATACCACATCTGAATCATAGACAGGACGAGGGCCGACGGGGGCGGATACCAAAACCATCGCACTATATAAGATGCAATAATAAAAGTAAGAAAATTATACAAGTATCTATATAAACATACAAGTAAGAGTTTTTTTTCCTTTCAGAAAGAAGATAAGAACAAGAGGCTCACCACGGTGGTGCCGGCGACGAGATCGGCGCGGGCGATCGACGGCGGTGAAGACGGGGACGGGACATGACAGACCGCTAAACCTAGACAAATATTGAGAAAAATGGAGCTTGGAGGTGGAGCTTGGAGAGGAGAAAGCTTAAGTAGTGTGGCTCGGGCATTCCATCGAACACCTCGTGTGCATAGGAGGTGAGCTAGAGCACCACAAAGCTCTCTCCTCGCCGGCCACGAAAAACAGAGCAGTGAGAGTGCTCTGCTCGCGGGGTATATATAGGCAATTAATTGGTCCCGGTTCGTGGCTTGAACCGGGACTAAAGGGAAGCCTTTGGTGCCGGTTCAGGCCACCAACCGGGACAAATGGTGGTGGGCCAGGAGCAAGGCACATTGGTCCCGGTTCATTCCACCAACCGGGACCAAAAGGTCCAGACGAACCGGGACCAATGGCCCACGTGGCCCGGCCGGCCCCCGGGGCTAACGAACCGGGTCCAATGCCCCCATTGGTCCCGGTTCTGGATTGAACCGGGACTAATGGGCTGACCCGGCCTGGACCAATGCCCCCTTTTCTACTAGTGTTCACATATGGTTGAGATGAAAGGTTACATTTGATATTGTCTAGCTCCACTAAGAAATTTTTGCTTCATTATGTGTTGTGCAATGCTTGTGTTGCCATATTTTTTGTAACTATTTTTTCCGCAAAGGTTTATAAATGAAATGATTTCCTTTCTGTTTGGATGAGGTGGTCAGGCATTTTGTTGCCTATTTTACAGCAAAATATCCATGCGAAGTGCTGGTGGGGAGACAGATTTGTTTCCTCTTCATACATATATATATATAATTCTTCAGAAACCAGGGGCAAGTTACAAGGGTGTAATGTACATGTTTTTACGTATCATAAAAATGATCCAAACTACCATCGGATCCTCTAGGGCTGTATCATAAAAATGGAGTTCAAATATGGAGGAGCTTGGAGGATATGTAATCAAGCCTTGCTTCCCCTTTGTCTCTTATTTATCTGGTTTATTTTGACAAAGGAATAATTTGCGATAGTATTTCAGATTTGTGCCTATAGAAAGAGTATGTGATGTGATATTGCAAAGCTTTTTAGGGCTATCCTGTTTCTTCTGTTGGAAATTATCTTTTCCTATTTATTCCGCACAAAACAATTTGCTCACTATAGTAGTGCATTATTCATTGTGATATATGAAGCAAACCCCATGAATTTATAGTTGATATTAAACGTGTTGACAAGCAAACACAAGCAGATTGTGTGCCATGAGGAGAGCAGCGCAAATAACGGTTGCTTTAGTGTTCTATATCTATCAGTAATGATGTGTATCTCCTTTTCAGTTGGTTGAATTAATTAGTGGCTCACTAATTAACAAACCAGGATGCTAAAACTTGCTATATATATTATTGCTCATGTCAAATGAGGATTGCATATATGTTCAGTTAAGCTGCTATTTTGAGTATTTCTCTACGATGAATTAAATTAACTTTTTCAATACAGTGAAACTGCAGGTGCTATACTTGCAAAGGTGGAGATGTAAGAGCAAAGAAAAAAGGGGGTAAACTAGCTCGTACTGGAGAACTAAACTGAACTTCTCTATTTATCGAGCATATCATTGTACCACGGGAAGACTTCCCCCAAGATCAATGCACATGTATATCCGAAATCGGGGAGTCAAGAACAATCTGTGAGCTACTCATTATAGTCATTGTCGATATTAACTCTTGTGCGGGTTTTCTTGGTTATCCGCCTTTTGCTGATTTGCTCCTGTTGCTGTAGTAATCCAAGGGTGAGGTGCCATGACTGCTGATAAAGTACGTCTGTCACACCAGGAAATGTAATGTTTCAATTGCATATAGCAAGGAAGGTCAATTTGACACAGCTGCGCTGCCATTCGCCTCTCCCTTCTCCCGTGGAAATGTGGTTGATGTTTCTCGGATCTTCAGGTTGGTGCCCCTGTTTGATGAAACATTTTAGTGAGATTATGTGGATCTTTGGGGAAATCTATTTCTGCTTCTTGATGGAATTCTTTTCATCCAGTAGTTAAGAAGCAAACAAATGGCTTGAACAGTTCTCTTTGTATGAACATAATTAGCTCTCATTTAGTACATCAGCCATCGCAGTTTCTTCCTCTTCTTCTTGGTGCTTAATGACTGCGCAGGTTGCATGACAAGTTTTCTTCCTGTGGAAGATATTGTGTATCTTCCATCTAGCATCGTAAAAAGGCGGTCTTAGATTGCTCTGTACTAATGATTGTCTCGAGGGATTATTTCATTCATACTGCTCTGAATTAATCATACTCTCCTGCTACCTCATTACCTCAGTATGGTACAACTTTGCTAGCCATTGTTTGTATTTGTAGTACAAATTGTAGAATTAGGATCCACCGACATCTATTTACTGCTCTGGATTAATTATTATTTGATGACCATCTAAAGATACCATCTGACCTAATGTTTTTCATTAACTTCTTCTCCAGACCACGCAAGCAGCGGTGACGCCGTACAGGTCGCTCTTACACCACCAGACTCCCTTCAGGATAGTTACCCATGGGCACGTACTTCTGCTGTTTATTCTTACTTGTGATTCCGCTCGTTGTGATCGTGGCTCGATCCATGTTGCGGACCAATTATTATTTTGTTTAATTGTGATGGATCGTCTTGGCTTGCTTTTGGCCTGAAGTTGTTGCCTTGCTTTTGGCACACCTTATTCCACTACCTTTTGTTGTTGCTTGGACCAATTTCTATGTACTGAACATATTTATATCAATGTTGGGCTTTTGATATAATATTGCTACATTATACTCGTGATTTCCAGTGATTACTCTGATTTCTACTTACGCTAATGAGTTTTTACAAAAGTCATACTTGATGCAAATACTTCCGTTGGCTAAATTGTATAATTGTGACAGGTTTACACATCATGTCAAGGAGTATTAAGTTATAACATATGTTTACTTAGGTTCTTTGGCATGTTATTCATAGGGTTATCAAGTAGGATCTTAATAGAGTTATTCACAATATTAAGTTAGGGATTGAACCTGTGTCGCTCCAATATCATGATATTGTTCATATTTGCAATGCTTCGATGAATGTATTATCATTATCAGTTTGGATATGACTTGTACCCGGCAGCGGTGCTGCCGGGTGCGGCAAGCCGCACTTCCTACCTAGTAATTCAGTAAGAAGGATACTGATGCGCCGATAGTGGCCGCTCCTTTTCACGTGAATAATATCATGAGAAATGCATATACCCTCTTCAACTTCATGCATCTCCATGCGCTAGCAATAACTACAGCCAATCTTGCCCAAGCCGGAGCAACACACACTCACGCTCGACACAGCACTATATTCAGCTCATTGGTTGAGTCGTTCTAGACACAACACTAAACACTATATTCAGCTCAACATTGTTTTTTTCTTCCAAGCGAAGAGAGAGATTTATTAGTCGCCGGATAATGTTAGTACAGTTCAAATTCATTGTGTTCTCCTTTTTGCATGCTTATTATTGAATTCATGCTTCAGCCAATTTATTCAAAAGTCTGAACTGATAGAGGTAGGCAGGCAATATATTTCAACACCCTCCCCTCCCCCTCCCCTCTCACGTCTAGACTTATTTAGGCCTTAGACGTGGGGTCGATGTAGGCCACAAAATCTTTTTTTAATACTGTGTTGGCGGGATCTTAAACTCAAGACCCCTTGGCTCTGATATCATATTGGATTCATGCTTCAACCAACTCATTCAAAAGTCCAAACTGATAAAGGTAGGCAGGCAATATATTTCAACACTTATATAGGTCTAAGTTATCAAAAAATGGATAAAGCGGTCAGTTTAGAGGCTAGCAATGGCGGAGTTTCTCAAGGGTGATCTTGTGCCACAACCCCGGAGCCATGAATGTCATTTGCATTGGCCCATATGTATAGTAAAAGACAGGCTGAAGCACATTGTATTGCCCAAGCAAAGAGGCAGACACCATCCGCAAGTTCCTCCTCGGCTACCATGACCCAGTGCCAAGGAGAGGAGATCGACGCCGGTGCAGTTAGTGCATGGGTCGAGGGTGGTGGAGCAACTGCTGCGACAAACAGTCCGCATGCCCGTGAGTGGTCGACATTGCTGGCAGCAGTCACCGATGCAGCGGAGGAGGCTCGGTAGAAGGGCAGCACTGGGCGCCGGTGCGCCGGCCGAAAGTTTCGGCCGGCCTGCCCCCAGCCGCCCGATCTGGCTGCATGAGATCGTCAGATCGCAGCCTCTATTCTAGTTTTTTTTTGCGGGTGAATTTTTTCCTTATCTTATCCTTGTCTCCAGCACATAGAGAGAGGAGCGAGCCAGTCAAGGCCGCCATGGATGCGCGACCACGTAGCCCGTGCTTGCCGCCTTGTCACCGCCCGTGCTCGTCGCCTTCGCCGCCTGTGGTGCTCATCGCCCTGGCCATGGCGCCGCCCGCGCTCGTCGCCCCGGCCGCCCGCCACATCGCTCGTCGCTCCGGTAAGGGTGCCGCCCGTGCTTCGTCGCCCCGACTGCCCGCCGCATCGCTCGTCGCTCCGGCAAGGGCGCCGCCGTGCTTCGTCGCCCCGGCCATGGCGCCGCTCCGCGCTCGTCGCACAGGCCGTCCGTGCTCGTCGTTCTGGCTGCCCGCACTCGCCGGAGATCCCCGAGCTCACCCGTGGTAGGAAATCTACTAGTGTTTTCTGGCTAACCAACGCTGAAGTTGGTTCCAGCAAAAAACATGCGAGTTGTAGCTTTTTTTTCATGGATGCAGCTACCTCTCACCAATGATTGACTGGTTCCAGCAAAAAACAGAGATGTCAGTTGTAGCATTTTCCTGTGTCGGTCGTAGCAAATGAAGACAACGGTTGCAGAAAAAAAATCCTCGTCGCCGCCGTCGAGCTTGCAGCTCCATGAGGAAAAAAGGGGATGTAGCAAAATTCTCCGATGGATGTAGCAAAAACTACAACGGTTGTAGCAAGAAAAGTCGATGTTATCCCGGGACTCAACTCGGCCATGAATGAATGTAGAAAAAAAAATGAAACGGGTGTAGCAAAACAAATCACCGGTTGCAGCAAAAACATATACCGGTTGCAACAAAAAAAGAAAAAAAAATATCATGGTCACCATGGTTGCCATCGAAGAAGAAGCCCGTTCTGGCAATTCTGGACGCCGGTTCCAACAATCTCTACGGTTGAAGCTTTTTTAGTCAACGGTTGTACCTTTTCCCTTTTCACAGTGTCTGGTTGGTGCTTTTTTCATCTACGGTTGAAACTTTTTCTATCACGGTTGCAACATTGGCCGGCCCCCAGCTTCTGCCATGTCCGGTTTAAACCTTTTTCATGGCCGGTTGTACCTTTATCAGGTGTCGGTTGCAGCTTTGCACGTTGCATAGAACTGGTTGTATCACTATGCAGCAAAAAGTGAACACTGTTTCCGGCAAATTTTACCATGGATTCCAGCAAAAAATCTGCCCGGTTGTAGCATAGGTGGGATAGCAGTTTCAGATGCATGGGGAGGTGGCGAGAGGAAAAAGTGACAACACGAGAGAAGAATAAAGCTGAGAAAAAAAGAAAAAAAATATGACGCGGAAGAGATGAGGTTCAGGCCCAGCAAACAAACACATGTGCCAGTCTGTTCTGGTATAAAAGCGCGAGCGAGCGAGGGGCGTCCGGCCGAGTGTTCGGCCGGCGCCCCGGCACCAAACGTTTTCCCCGGTAGAAGCACAACCAATCTGCTGTTGGAAGTAAACACGACAGCCTGTGTCCGTGTCTTTCACGTAGATGTATCCGTGTAAGGTTCCAAGTCAATCCCGAGTAGAACTAGGAATAGTTGGCAGGCTAACTAGCTATTATATACCCAAATGATAACGTCCACATGTGTGGCATGTTTACACATCGCTCACACGTCTTGATCCACGTTTATTCTATTTTATACGAATCCTAAAGGAATCTGTTAGAATCTGAGTGGCACGTGGGCATTATCGTATGTGTGGGCGTTGGAGAGTTCAACCACACGTCCCGCAACACATAACTTGCCAGCTGCGCTGTGTGGGCGAACTAATTTATGTCCACATAGCCACTACCTAGTCCACGCGCGTGTGGGCGAACTGTTTTTCGCCCACATGACACTCGTATGTTGTTGGATGGCAACTGATGCTTGGACTAGGATTTGATCTCTGCTCTGCAGGTAATCAACAAAGGGAGCTAACCACCTCACCTATGACACTATTTGTTGAACAAGCTAAGGGAAATACTGTTTTTGACATATTCGTGGTAACTTTGATCATTGGGAATAAATTTGTTAAACCCGCCCCCTGATAATTTCTGTAAATAGCACGATAACATTCACGCCATAAACCTGATAATTTAGATACAAACATCGTGGTAACTTTAACCATTGGGGAAGACAAATATGAAAAGATACCCGATAATTTATGTGTAAATAGATGGTAATATATGCAGTGCACATCTGATAACCGAGGTAGAAACACCATGGTAACTTTGACCGTAGGGATTTTTTTTTTGAAAAGATACTCCGGCATTTTCTGTGTAAATAGCACGGTAGTATACCTCCCTCCCCTGGCATTTTTATGTGTAAATAGCATGAAAACATATGCACTGCGATAACTAAACACCATGATAAGTTTTTGACCCGTGGGGGGAGGAGATTTGCTAAAACATACCTCTGATAAATTTTGTGTAAATAGCATGATATTTCAAGCACTACGGGCTTGATAGGTTACCTAGAATCACCATGATAACTTTTTGTCCCGGGAAAAAGTTGTTCAAAACATCCTCAATATTTTTTGTGTAAATAACATGATAATATAAGCACCGCATAACCGATAACTTGCAATATAAACATGATGGTAATTTTTTTATCAAAGGAAACTAAGTTGTTAAAAACATACGCTCGCCTCGCGCGTGGGCCTCTTGGATGAACAGAACGCATGGCGTGCCATGAGAATGTCACATAATGTTTAGTGTCATGAGGGGCACACGTGCTATAGGCATGATAAGTTACGCAAAAACTTCGTGGTAATTTTTGACCTATGGAAAAAGCTACCGAAACACACCCAGGTTTTTAGGTGCAAGTACCATGATAATATACGAACTGTAGACCCGGTAACTCATGTACAATCCCTCATGATAACTTTGATCGGGGGGAGGTTGATGTACATATACCCTGATAACTTATGTGTAAGTAACACGGTATTACACATCGAAGACCTTATAACTTGTATACAAAACACAGTGGTAATTTTAAAGGGATGTAGTTGTTGAAGCATAGATACCTGGTACATTCTATGTAAATAGCACGGTAAGTTATGCAACACAGGCCTGATAACTTGCATACAAATACCATGGTAACTTTGTCCTGAGGAGAAATCATGTGGTAGACGTGAAGAAGTGACAGTTTTCTCAGGGGTGGGCGCCCAAGATGTGCGGGAGAAGCAGGTTTTTCGGGCGAGCCTACAGGGTCGTGTGGGAGGAGGCGAGGTCAAAGGACGATGAACCGTGTGGTACTTTAAAATGAAAAAAGTAGAGGTGTGGCAGTTTTGCTTATATGGCACACGTGTGCCAAATATCACAGTCCATTAGATAAACACACATGACAACTGTGATTAATCATACATGAAAACTATGGTTGGACCACACATGGCAACTATTCTTTGACCATATGTGACAAGTAGTTAATCACACACAGCAACTATGGTTTGATTACACACGGCAACTACCATAAATTAGACATGGCAACTATAGTTAACCAAAACAGAGAGAGTTGTTATGCTTTTACAACTACATTTGCCACCTCGAATAGCAACTAAATCGTCATCCTGCGGGTACCTAATATAGCTGCGTCAGGATGTGTGGGCAGATTTGCTTCGTGCCACACACGCGGGGTGGGGAGGAGTAGTACTTGTTGAGCATGTGGCACGAAATAGCTGTGCCCACACGTGCGGACATTTCTAATGTTTGCCAACAAACAGCCATGTGGGCTCCCTCCTGCTCACGCCACACATGGTGTGTAGGCGGATGTCTAATATGCCACACGGGTAGGCGTTATCAGGACCCAATGCATACTGCTCATGTACTCCTATAAACTTGTACCATCAAGAACTAATACAAAGAGCCAGGAACGATACGCCCCTGTAGAAATCAACAGGCTAGTACTTCGTGTGCGTGTGTTCTGTGCTTCCGGACGGCTGGCCTCAGTGTACGTGCGTGTGGCTTCAACGGAGAATCGATCTGTAGCAGCAAGACTAAGTTGAGGCTAGCTTTGCACTGAGGTGGATCGACCAGTTCAGCTTCTTGCCGTGTCGCGATTGCATCGGCAAGGGGTGCGGTTCAGTAGCCAGCGTTGCTTCATCGTCGTTCATCTTCCGTCGTGTCACCATCGCTGCCAGCAGTACTCGGTGTCGTGACTAGGCCCACAATTGGTATCTAGAGCAAGGTTGATCTTCTAGTGACGGAGGGTCATGTAGGGTCATGTCGGACGACGGGAAGACCAAGCAGCTGGCGGAGTACTCCGGTGTGGCTAAAGTAATTGTTGCTCCGGTGAGATCGAATTATCCACGATTTGACCGTGAGAACTTCATGGTGTGGGCGACCATGATGGAGTGGGCGCTTGAGGCCAATGAGCTCTGGGAAGCCGTCGACCCCGGCGGTGACGAGTACCTGAAGGGTGGTGCCTTGTATCGGAAGAACCGCCAGGCTATCACGACCATCTGCTCCGTGATGCCGGTGGACGTGCAGCAGCATCTAATCTCGAAGAAATCAGCGAAGGAAGCGTGGGACACGCTCAAGACATTGCATCTAAGGCACTCGCGTGTGTGTCGGGCTAAGTTCAAACTTTGCTGAAAGGTACGAGAATCTGATGATGGGAGAAGATGAGACGGTTGACGCCTTCGCCGCAAGGGTTGCACCGATGGTAAAAGGAATTCGCGGTCTCGGAGAGAAGTTGGAGGACATCTCCGTGGTTCGGCGTTTCCTACGTGCCGCTCCATCGCGCTAAATCCCGATTGTGTCAGCGATCGAGCAATGTGTTGATCTCAAGACTATCACTTTGGATGACTTAGTTGGTCGCTTCAAGGCACATGACGAGCGGATGAAACTGAGTTATGACGATGCAAAGCAGGATGAGTACCTGATGCTTACACGTGCTCAGTGGTAGGCGATGGTTTCCAAGGAGAACAATTTTGACAAGGCGCCGATAGCGGCGGAAAGTACCGTCCAGAGAAGGGAAATGACGAACAGTCGAAAAAGCCAAAGAAGAAAAAGTTCCACAAGAGGAAGATCCGCTACCACAATTGTAATCTGCTTGGGCACTTCAAGTCAAAGTGCAAGAATTCGGCACTTCAAGTCAAAGTGCAAGAATTCCCAGAAGGCGAAGACGCTCATGGCCCAGGAAGATGATGAAAATGACATGATGTTAATCTGTGAACTCATGGACGAGGAGAATCCAGTTCTTCAAGCGTTGGCTAAAAAAATTGCCACGCTCCATGAAGAAAAAGTTCACTCTCAAGATCGTGGTTCAGAAACTCATGTCGACGCTACAGATGCGGGGAATAATTCCAAAATTTATTTCAACGTTACGGGCATAAATGCTAACTTCGCTGGAGCAGAAGCAGCGATTCCCGCGTGTGCTCGACCATTAAGAAACGGTCATTGTGCGATGGGTCCAGAAGGTAAAATGGCGTACGCGGTACCTGAATTCCATGAATCACAGTGTATTGGTGTTGTCATTAAGATGGACACGTGTGAAGTGGACTTGAACACAAATGTGACGGGTCAAGAAGCGTCTGTCAATGTTGACACCAGATTTTGGCATGGTCAAAAACATAATTAAGAAGGCCTCAAATAGTGAAGTGTTCAAAGTGAGAATGTTTCGTATTGTCAAAAGGAGAAACTTTGATATTTGGGTCATAGCCATCCGATCTCTGTCGTGGTTCTAAGTCTGACAGTAGTGTAGGGGGGTAGGTATGGAGAGGCAAGATCCTAGCTATGGAGTAGTTGTATACGCAAGGGATTTACGAGTTCAGGCCCTTCTCGGAGGAAGTAACAGCCCTGCGTCTCGGAGCCCGGAGGCGGTCGACTGGATTATATGCGTATGAGTTACAGGGGTGCGAACCCTTTACACTGAGGAGGGGGATGGCTTATATAGAGTCCGCCAGACCCCTCCGGCCCTCAGTTATGCAGGGTTTAAGATACATTAAGATCGGGTGTTACTGGTAACGCTATACATAAAGTGCTATGATGACCATAAAAGCTACTTAATGACCGACCGTTTGCGCGCAGAGTAACTTTAGATCTCCTGGCTGCCGAGTGGTTGGCTTCATGGTCAAGTGGTTGGCTTCATGGTCGAGTGTCTTCGAGTCAGTGGAGTGGAACACTTTTGAGTGGATTGACAGGTGGTTTCTTCTAGAGATGTCCTTGGGTAGGGTAGTTTGGACAGGTCCATGACCCTACCCTAGGTACATAGCTTCATCATTATCCCCCGAATGGATCGAGGTTTGAGTGGGGATGGAGTTAAGAACTCTTCCGACCCATTTCTCGTGCTATGAGTGTGTCTTGTTCTGGATCAATAAACTTTAGGTGACGGCACCAACTTCTTTTTCAGTCGCCTTGATCCATTCTGTGTATCCGTCGAGTGAAGTTTCTATTTAGATAGCTCCGAGCGACAGAGCGAAGGAGATCTTTCGTCTGATGAGTTGTTCTGCAACCCGCGGATTTAGCGAGATCCGAATTTCGGGAACCGCGCGGGGCGGAGGAGGCCGCAGTAATCGGATGGGATAAGGCGGGGACGCCTCGATCTTTGCGCCACCTTTTTCGCCATGTATCGCGCGCGCGACTGTTGCAGGATTTGACAGGATCGCCCGGGCCTACAAGTCAGTCACTTGGGAGTAACCTCATATAAGGCGCCGGATGGGGGTTTTTGAATAGTGCGTTCTCATTTCCTCCTCTCTTCTCCAGGCTTATCCGCCGCGTTCGGTTCCGTCTTAGTGCCGCTGCCTCGTGCGCGTCTCGCCGGTGACGATGGTGAAAGAGAAGACGGCGACCCTGAAGCGGGCGAAGAAAGCGATGGCGAAGGCGAAGGGAAGGATGACCGGTCGAGGCGGATCTTCATCGAGGGTCGGCTTGCCGCAGGGCTGGATCCAGGGCAACTGGATCCGCTCGATGATTAGTCAAGCAGATCTTGATGACCTGGCCGACGGAGGACTGATCCCCCATGGATCGGCGCGGCTCCCGGGGAAGGAGTCTGAGCCGCAACCTCAGGAGGGTGAGTGCGTTCTCCTGGCCACCCATGTCGACCGTGGGTTTTCTTTGCCGCCTCACCCTTACTTTCGGGGATTTCTGAATTTCTTTGGGGCACAACTCCACCACTTCACACCCAACATCATCGTGTACCTTGCTGCTTTCGTGTCTTTGTGCAAGAATTTCTTGGGTTGCCGGCCTCATTGGGGTCTTTTCAAGCACATCTTCACCTGTCGCTCCCAGACGGTGAAAAAGGCCAATCCGAGTGATGAGAGAACACAAGTGATTCAGATGTGTGGGGGTCTTGGGGTTCAGTTGAGAGGAAAAGGCTCCTTTCCGACCATGATCTTACCCGACTCGGTCCGTGGATGGCAGTCGACCTGGTTCTACTGCAAAGACCAGCCGACGCCAGGGCAGTCGACTGGGCTCCCTCCTTTTTCCATGGAACGAGTGAGGAAGCCTTCCTCTTTGAAGATGGTCCCGGAAGTGAAGGCGCAGGTTAAGATGCTGGTCGAGCGTGTCGTCCAGCTTATCCGCGACGGGGTAACTGGCATGGATCTCTTGGAGGTCTTCCTCCGACAACGCATCCAGCCGCTTCAAGCTCGAGACCATCCGATGTGGTTGTATTCTGGCACTGAGGACACCACTCGGATCCACCCGTAGGAGATTGACGATGCCACGCTGGAGCGGTGGCTGGCGAGCATCACAGGGAACAAAGACAACCCCTGAGGAGCCAGGAGGATCCTCCACTCGACCAATCATACGAAGTAGACAAGGTCCAATTCTGCATTTCTGACTGTGATTCTGCTTTCTCCATTCTGTTTGCTTAAAATCAGTCGACTGACTTTTGTCTTGTTTGTTTTCTTCTAGGCCACGACTGAGATGTACTCGACGCCCAACGGGGCGCAAGAACAGGCCGAGGAGGGAGAGGCGAGCGAAGGTGAAAGTGAGGAGCGGCAATCTGATGGTGAGGAGGAAGAGGATGACGACCGATCCAGCGAAGAGGAGGAGGAGGAGGAAGTCGATCCTGCTCGTATGGAAAGGCGATCCAAGCTCATCCACGACCCCGCGAGCGAGCGTGGCAAAGCGATTGCACCCGTTGGGCAATCATCAAAGCGCCCTCGGACGGCTTCTCCGGCGCCGACTGAGAAAGCGCTGAAGCATCCATGAGTGGCGCCATCAAAGCCGCTGAAGACCTTGCCCAAGATGAGAATGGCCATTCCCACTATCTCTGGGTAACAGCAGAACTTGTGTTTTCTTGTTTAGCACGGACGAACTCTTGGTCGACTCATCGACTAACCGACTGGTTTCTGAAATCTGCAGTGCTGCTACCTACGAGACCTCCGCCAAGAACGACGACCAGGAGATGGAAGACGCTGCCACCTCCAACCTTGGTACGCTCTCTGTAGTTTCACTTTTGGTCGATTGGATTTCGTTTCTAACTTTGGAATTTTCCTGCAGCTCCTCCTCATGTCATTGATCTCCCTGATGATAACGACGAGGAGCCACTGAGGGCGAGGAAGAATAAAAAGGTGCCAGCTGGCAAGACCACTCGGACTGCATCTGTGCCTGAGGCATCGGTTCAAGAAGGTGGAGATGTCAGTCGGCATTCTGTGACCTTCGATGTGCCGCTGACGAGTGCTCGGCCTTCGTCGTTGATTGCTGATCCGCCCTCCCTTTTTGCCACACACCACGTCCCAGAGGACCAAGAGGGTGGTGCTAAGGAGGCTATACGCCAGGAGGGGATCATGATGGAGCAGGTGAAGGCGATCCGGGAAGCCAGCCAAGTGGCTTATGATGCTAGCTCAGCCCTTCAGAGCAATGTCCAGGTTAGTTGGTCACCGCTTATTCTGTTAGGATATGCTATCTAAAGGCTTTCTTTCTGAAGATCTTTGTATCTGTACACTCACTGGGTGTGTCGATTGATTTTTTGGATTGGTGGGGGCACGTTGAGTGCACCCACTGGGTGTAGTCCCCGAGACTATGGTGGACTGCTGGCAGTCGACTGTAGTCTTTATATTTTGAATTTCTTCATTCCAACTTCTTCACTTGGTCTGGTCGGACCATGTCGAATGGAATCTTGGAACCGGTGGGGGCATGCTGAGTGCACCCATAGGGTGTAGTCCCTGACACTACGGTGGACTGCTGGCAGTCGACTGTAGTCTGAAGAACCTGTTTTTTTGGTAGATCATGATGAGACCAAGACTAACTGCTGGCAGTTAGCTATAGGGCTATAGTTTTAGCATCATAACCTCTTTGTCTCTTTTCGGCCGACTGATCGGACCAAGTTGATAAAACCAGTGGGGGCACGCTGAGTGCACCCACTGGGTGTAGTCCCCGAGACTACTGTTGAATATTTTGATTCAACTGTAGTGTTAGAAATGTTATGGCTTTTCACTTAGTCACTTGGAAGCAACCTTTTTTTGATGTCTTTCGACTGACTCTTCGTAGAAATCTTGCGAGCTTGTGGCTCGTTACACTGAGTTGGAAAACAAACATATCCAGCTCGACCTTGACTTGAAGCTCGTTCAGGAGAACTTTCAGAAGGCGAAGGACGAAGCAAAAGGTATGATTGGTGTGAACTTGACGACTGTGTTTATCTTTCTGCACATTCCTGATTCTGATCTCATCGTCATTTTGCAGATAAAAGGAAGGAGGCTCTGAAGAAGAAGGACCATGACCTTGCTGAGGCGCAGAAGGCGTCTTTGGAAAAAACGAAGCTTGCGGAAGAAAAACTGGCTTTAGTCGGTAAACTTGAAGAGGAGAACGCCAATCTGAAAGCTGCTCTCGATGCGGCCAACAAGGAGGTGAGTCGTCCGAAGAATGATAAGATAGCCCTGAGTGACAAGGCTAGTGAACTGGTGGGGAAGAAGAACGATCTGGAGGCTTATCTAGGAGGGCTCGCCAAGAAGTTATTCATCATGCTTGAGGGTAATCTCTCCTACCCGACTGACTTGTAATCACCGACTTATCATAGAACTGTTGGTTTATCTTTGAGTTGTGTTTACAGAATTCTGCCAGAACTTCGAGGAGGAGACCAGTCGAGTGGAGACAGGCTTCGATCCCATTAATTCTCCTGTGAAGGATGAAACTGCCATGAACGTGCTCCAATTGGAGTCTCGTGTTGCTGGTGTGGTTGACTACCTTGCTCGACTGAAGGTTGCGGCGTCGCAGATCGACACGACACTCTGGCCGAGAGAGACGCTTCAAAATGACCTCTTGTCTCTAATGGCTCGACTGAATGAAGTTCCAGGTCGAGTGCAAGAATGGAAGGTCTTCCACCAGGTGTGGTGCTGATGTTGCTCTGTCCCTGGTCCGTGTTCACTTCAAGGATGCGCGAGAGGACAAGCTGGTGTCGCTCATAGTGGCCAACACCAAGAAGCATGACTTCTAATCTTTCATGGAGACCTTCATTGCTGCTGCCACTCGGATTGCTGATGGAATCGACCTGGACCAGTTTGTCGCGCCTTCCAGTCCTCCACCCGAGGAGTAAGAGAAACTTCTATGCTTTGCCTTAAATTTGCCTCGGAATGCCGAGTGGTTTTGTAACCGATAAACTTTTACAGGCTTGATGCCTGAGCACTTCCGAATCCGTAGGATGTTATCTGAACTTGGCTTATCATTGAATATGCTTGCATTTGCCTTCGAGCGAACTTTATTCTTCACTCGGAATATACTTTAATGTTTGAGACGCAGCTCTGAGGTGGAGAATCCAGTCGACCTGCTCTTCACCGCTCTTGCGGGTAAGGATGGAGCACAGATTGCAGTCGACCCGCGTCCTTGTAGAGCGCATGTTGTATTTGTGGCTTAGCTCCGAAGGAGAAGATAGCAGTCGACCTGCACCTCGTCGTCCTTGCAGAGCGCACATTGTATTTGTGGCGTAGCTTCAAAGGAGAAGGTAGCAGTCAACCTGCACCTTGTCGTCCTTGCAGAGTGCACATTGTATTTGTGGCGGAGCTCCGAAGGAGAAGGTAGCAGTCGACCTGCACCTCGTCGTCCTTGCAGAGCGCACATTGTATTTGTGGCGGAGCTCCGAAGGAGAAGGTAGCAGTCGACCTGCACCTCGTCGTCCTTGCGGATCGGAATGGATTTCATACTTAGGCGAGTAATGGACTACAGCTAAGCCCCCGAGTGGGAGGTTTACTCTCCACTCGGTAGGATTTCAAATACTTAGGCGAGTACTGGACTGCAGTTAAGCCTCCGAGTGGGGGGTTTGCTCTCCACTCGGTAGGATTTCAAATACTTAGGCGAGTACTGGACTACAGTTAAGCCCCCGAGTGGGAGGTTTGCTCTCGACTCGGTAGGATTTCAAATTCTTAGGCGAGTACTGGACTGCAACTAAGCCCCCGAGTGGGAGGTTTGCTCTCCACTCGGTAGGATTTCAAATACTTAGGCGAGTACTGGACTGCAGCTAAGCCCCCGAGTGGGAGGTTTGCTCTCCACTCGGTAGGGTTTTCAGATACTTAGGCGAGTACTGGACTGCAGCTAAGCCCCCGAGTGGGAGGTTTGCTCTCCACTCGGTAGGATTTCAAATAATTAGGCGAGTACTGGACTGCAGCTAGGCCTCCGAGTGAGAGGCAGACTCGCCACTCGGTAGGATTTTCGAATACTTAGGCGAAATGGATTCGCAACTAAGCCTCCGAGTGAGAGGCTTGCTCGTCACTCGGTAGGAATTTTTTTTACAAACTTAGGCGAAACGGATTCGCAGCTAAGCCACCCACTGGGGTATTTCTCACATAAACGAAAGCAACAACAATCAATGGGAAAACTATAACACTTTTGTCTTTGATAAACAAACTACATGAGTACTTTTTATTACATCTCACCCGAGTGAGTAATTAAGTGTAAAAGGGGCGGAGCAGCTCCGCATTCCAAGCTCGTGGCTCGTCAATCTGGCGGCCGACATTGTAAAGACGGTATGCTCCATTGTGGAGAACTTTGGTGACGATGAAGGGGCCTTCCCAAGTAGGGGCGAGTTTGTGTGGCTTCTGTTGATCCACTCGGAGGACCAAGTCTCCTTCTTGGAAGGCTCGACTCTTCACATTTCTGGCATGGAATCGATGCAAGTCCTGCTGATAGATGGTCGATCGAATCATGGCCATCTCTCTTTCTTCTTCTAGAAGGTCGACTGCGTCCTGCCGGGCTTGTTCTGCTTCATCTTCAGAGTAGAGCTCGACTCGGGGTGCATTGTGAAGCAGGTCACTCGGCAGAACTGCTTCAGCTCCATAGACCAGAAAGAATGAAGTTCGCCCAGTCGACCGATTAGGAGTAGTCCTCAATCCCCAAAGAACTGATGGAAGTTCATCGACCCACGCGCCTGCTGCGTGTTTGAGATCACGCATCAACCGGGGTTTCAGTCCTTTGAGAATTAGGCCGTTTGCTCTTTCGACCTGTCCATTCGACTGGGGGTGAGCGACGGAAGCATAGTCGACTCGCGTGCCTTGAGAAGCGCAAAAGGCTTTGAATTGGTCGGAATCAAAGTTTGACCCATTATCAATGATGATGCTATGCGGAACTCTATATCTGAATATCAACTCTCTGATGAAGCTGATAGTAGTGCCGGCATCAAGATTCTTGATAGGCTTGGCTTCGATCCACTTAGTGAACTTGTCGACTGCCACCAGTACATGGGTGAAGCCACTCCTGCCAGTTCTCAATGGTCCAACCATATCTAATCCCCAAACAGCGAAGGGCCAGGCGAGTGGAATGGTCTTCAAGGCTGAGGCGGGTTTGTGTGACATATTGGAATAGAACTGACACCCTCCACACTTGTCGACTATCTCCTTCGCCATTTCATTTGCTCTGGGCCAGTAAAACCCCGCTCGGTATGCTTTAGCCACAATAGTCCGAGAGGACGCATGGTGGCCACAGGTCCCCGAGTGGATATCGTCAAGAATTATCCGACCTTCTTCTGGCATTATACATTTCTGACTGGCTCCAGTCGCGCTTTCTCTGTACAACTGTCCCCTTATCACAATAAAGGGCTTGGATCGACGGACGATCTTCCGAGCCTCTTCTTCATTCTCTGTGAGTTCTTTCCATAGGATATACGTGATGTACGGCACCGTCCATTCGGGAGTGATAACCAAAACTTCCATGATCAGGTCAACCACAGCTGGGACCTCAACTTCAGTCGGATTCGTGACACTTTTAGGCTGCGGGGCTTCTTCGGTGATAGGATCCTCTTGAACTAATGGTGTGTGGATGTGTTCCGAAAACACATTACTGGGAATGGCTTCTCTCTTGGAACCTATTTTCGCCAAATCATCGGCTGCTTGATTTTTCAGTCGGGGTATATGATGAAGCTCTAACCCCTCTAATTTCTTCTCCAGCTTTCTCGCTGCATTGCAGTAACCAGTCATGGCTGGGCATCTGACGTCCCACTCCTTCATCACTTGGTTAACCACCAAATCAGAGTCGCCATAGACCATGAGGCGACGGACGCCGAGTGAAATGGCCATACGCAACCCATACAAAAATGCTTCGTATTCTGCTTCGTTATTGGAGTAATCAAAGTGAATCTGGATCACATATCTGAGCTTATCTCCTCGGGGGGAAACCAACACTACCCCAGCACCAGATCCATTCAGCATCTTAGAACCATCAAAGAACATGGTCCAATGCTCCGAGTGAACTTGGGTCGGCAGTTGCTGTTCGGTCCACTCGGCGATGAAATCCGCTATTTTCTTGGGACTTGATGGCTTTCTTTGCCTCAAACCTGATATCTAGGGGAAGGAGTTCAATCGCCCATTTTTCCACTCGACCGGTTGCATCTCTATTGTGCAAAATCTACGACAATGGAGCGTCGCTGACGACTGTAATGGAATGGTCAGAGAATTAAGGAGCAACCTTCTTCGTGGTCATATAAATCCCATATACAAGCTTCTGATAATGAGGGTATCTTTGCTTTGATGGGGTCAAAACTTCAGAAATATAATACACTGGGCGTTGAACTTTAAAGGTTTTTCCTTCTTCTTCCCGCTCGACCGTAAGTACTGTACTGATGACTTGTCCTGTGGCTGCAATGTAAAGAAGCAAAGGCTCTTTGCTGATCGGGGCAGCAAGCACTGGCTGGGTGGAAAGCAGGGTTTTTAGCTCTGCAAATGCTGCATCAGCTTCAGGAGTCCACTCGAACTTGTCCGACTTCTTCATCAGTCGGTAAAGAGGCAATGCCTTTTTACCGAGACGAGAGATGAATCAACTTAAAGCGGCCAAGCAACCAGTAAGCTTCTGGACATCATGCACACGTACAGGACGTTTCATTCGAAGTATAGTACCGACTTTTTCTGGATTGGCGTCGATTCCTCGTTCGGAAACGAGAAAACCGAGTAACTTTCCGCCAGGAACTCCGAATGCGCACTTTGATGGATTAAGCTTGATATCATACCTCCTGAGGTTGGCAAATGTCTCTGCAAGATCAGTCAGCAGGTCCAAACCTTTCCGTGACTTGACCACAATATCGTCCATGTATGCTTCCACATTCCGACTGATTTGAGCGAGCAAACACTTCTGAATCATCCTCTCGAACGTGGCTTCGGCATTCTTGAGGCCGAATGGCATGGTGACATAACAGAAGCACCCGAATGGGGTGATGAAAGCTGTTTTGATCTCATCGGGTCCATACAGACGGATCTGATGGTACCCGGAATAGGCGTCTAAGAAAGACAGGCGCTCACATCCCGCAGTCGAGACTATTTGATCGATGCGGGGGAGAGGAAAATGATCTTTCGGGAAGGCCCGATTGATATGTTTAAAGTCAATGCACATGCGAAGTGACTTGTCCTTCTTGGGGACCATGACAACATTGGCGAGCCACTCGGAGTGATAAATTTCTCAAATAAACTCTGCTGCTAAGAGCCGAGCCACCTCCTCGCCAATGGCCTTTCTTTTCTGGACGGCGGACCGTCGAAGATGTTCTTTAATAGGTTTCACTTTTGTGTCGACTCGTAGACAGTGCTCAACCAGCCCCCTGGGAACCCCCAGCATGTCAAAAGGTTTCCATGCGAAGATTTCCCAGTTCTCACGGAGGAACTGGATGAGCGCTTCTTCCTATTTGTAGTCGAGCGTTGTAGAGATATGAGTCAGAGCAGCCCTGGGGTCGGTCGGGTGAATGTGAATCGGTTTTGTCTCACCAGACGACTGAAACGCTGATTCCGTAGCGGGCTTGTTGGCTCGCAACAAATCACTCTCGGGTCTGCAGTTTTCTGGTATTCCTGCCATTCTTCCGCTGCCATCTGAGCATCGGCGATCTTTGAGCCTTTCTGAAAGCACTCTTCTGCCTTCTTCCGATTGCCAGTGATGCTGATCACCCCTTTGGGGCCATGCATCTTCAATTTGAGATACACGTAACATGGTCGAGCCATAAAACATGCATAAGCTGGCCTGCCCAAAATAGCGTGATAGGCACTCTGGAAATCCACAACTTCAAATGTCAACTTTTCTTTGCGGTAATTTTTGAAATCGCCAAAAACCACATCAAGAGCAATCTGACCGAGTGACGTAGCCTTCTTTCCAGGAATGACTCCATAGAAACGCATGTTGCCGGTACTGAGTCTGGACATCGGAATGCCCATCCCCTTCAACGTCTCTGCGTATAGTATGTTCAGGCTACTGCCACCATCCATCAAAACTTTAGTCAAACGAGTGCCTTCGACGACTGGGTCAACCACCAAAGCTTGCCTCCCAGGGGTGGCTATGTGTGTCGGGTGATCAGACTGGTCGAATGTGATGGCAGTCTGAGACCATTTCAGATAACTGGGTGTCGCCGGAGCAACCATATTCACTTCTCGGTTGATAACTTTCAATCGACTTTTGCTTTCAACGTCAGCAAAAATCATTAGGGTGGAATTGACCTGGGGATATCCATCATCACTATCCTCCTTGTCCTCAAGTTTGTCCGGCTCCTTTTCCTTATCTTTTGGCTGTTTCCCCTGGAATTGCTGGATCAAGAGCCGACACTATCGAGTGGTATGTTTCGGGTAAATGAATTTACCCTCCTCATCTTTTTTCGTGTGGACGTGGCACGACAAATCCATCACGTCATTTCCTTCCTTGTCTTTCACCTTCTTAGGGTTCCAAGACCCTTTGGGCTTCCCTTTAAACTTTCCTTGAGTCACGGCCAAGGATTCTCCAGGAGCAGCTGGCTCGGCTTTCCGCTTCTGTTTCCGACTGGAGTTCCCTCCTCCGATTTCGTGGGCGACTGACTTGTGCTTGCCACTCCGGAGCCGATCCTCTTCTTCACCGTTGGCATACTTGGTGCTATCTCCATCATTCGACTCAGAGACATGTCTCCGGTTCGACCAAATTTCAGGTTTAGCTCTCTATACTTAACGCCTTCCTTGAAGGCACACACTGCCTGGTGATCAGATACATTCTCTACAGTGTGATGCAACGTGTGATCCATCTCTGGATGTAATCTCTCAAAGTTTCATTCGACTTCTCCACACAAGATTGCAGCTCTATCAGTCCTGCTGGCCGCTTGCAAGTTCCTTCAAACATTCTGACAAACACTCGGGCAAGATCTTCCCAAGTGTAAATGTTGTTGGGTGCTAACTGATTCAACCATGCTCTAGCCGAGCCCTCCAACATAAGAGGCAGATGTTTCATGGCCACCTCATCATTGCCGCCGCCAATCTGAACAGCCACTCGGTAGTCTTCAAGCCAAGTATCACGCTTGGACTCACCAGTGAACTTACTGACTGCAGTCGCCAACCTGAAGTTGGGAGGAATCACCGCGGCCCTGATGGCTCTGCTGAAACACTCTGGTCCTGAGATGTGCACTCTGCTGCTGGTGGGTACATCTCTGTCGTGATCCTCTCGGTGAGCTCTGTTCCTGTCGACCAAACCTTGAATGATAATGGATCTCGCATCAAAGCCTGGTTCTTTGGGGTCGACTGGAATCCTTCGCCCAACACTGTGATGGTGTCTATCATCCTGTTGTCGAGGCGCGTACGATCCACCTCTTGGGGGAGGGGTGGGCACTCGACGTCAATCATCGCGATCGATTCGGTGAACATACTTCTCACGGTTCTTGTACTGATCATGCCGGTCTCCACGTCCCTCACGCCTCGGGGGCGATCTGGGGCTATGAGCCGACTGGACTGTATTTGCAGCTAAGGATTTGCTGTGAATCCTATTCCGTGACTGCGATACAGCTAAATTTTGATCTCATGCTGCCCGGAGTAAATCTCTGATCTGCAACAAGCCTCTGCCAGCCTCTGACTGGGAAGGCTGAATTGACTCTGCTATATGGGCCGCAGCTGCTAAATTCTGAATCGGAGTTCGATATACCTGAGTCGGTTGTGGAAAGAGTTGACATCGACTGGAATACGGAACCCGTTGCTGCGCACGCTCGTTGAGTGCTCGCTGAAGGTTCTCCAGTCGAGCGCGCTCAGCCAAGTTGTCCAAGCGCGCGTCCTCTAAGGCACGAGCCTTGGGAGTTTCTCCAACGATAGGAGTATGAAGCGCATCCATGTTCCGGCGGCGAAGTTCTTCCCTTTGCAGCGAAGTGAGGGGCTCGGGGAGATACTCCCCATGGGCATGCGGCGGATCGCCTCCGCCGTTGCCTCCATCGACCATCAGAACCTCCGCCACTGGATCACCAAAACTCCGCCTGAAACCATGATGAAGGAGATCGGAAAGAATTGCAACTTCTCCAGTAAGTCGCTAAGACACCTGCCCCACGGTGGGCGCCAACTGTCGTGGTTCTAAGTCTGACAGTGGTGTAGGGGGGTAGGTATGGAGAGGCAAGATCCTAGCTATAGAGTAGTTGTATACGCAAGGGATTTACGAGTTTAGGCCCTTCTCAGAGAAAGTAACAGCCCTACGTCTTGGAGCCCGGAGGCGGTCGACTGGATTATATGCGTATGAGTTACAGGGGTGCGAACCCTTTACACTGAGAGGGGGGTGGCTTATATAGAGTCCGCCAGACCCCTCCGGCCCTCAGTTATGCAGGGTTTAAGATACATTAAGATCGGGCGTTACTGGTAACGCTATACATAAAGTGCTATGATGACCATAAAAGCTACTTAATGACCGACCGTTTGCATGCAGAGTGACTTTAGATCTCCTGGCTGCCGAGTGGTTGGCTTCATGGTCGAGTGGTTGGCTTCATGGTCGAGTGTCTTCGAGTCAGTCGAGTGGAACACTTCTGAGTCGATTGACAAGTGGTTTCTTCTAGAGATGTCCTTGGGTAGGGTAGTTTGGACAGGTCCATGACCCTACCCTAGGTACATAGCTTCATCAATCTCATCTTAAAGCCGAAGTTGTGATCGAAGTATTGAGATTTTGTACCCAGAGCACTATTCGGTTGATTACACCTCCAAGATGGCCTTTTATGAGAAAACTTTCTACATGAAATGTCTTCGTCTCGTCGAATCAATCGGTTATGATATAACAATCATATCAATCCAATATCGTACATAAAAGTTACAGCCATCTGAGTGTGGCCCTATCATGGGGCAAAAGTGGTGCGCCCCATCAGACACGGTGTCTGATGGGTAGCGCAAGTAACATGTTGTTTTGCATGAGCGATTCGACCATGAAGATGGACTCAAATCAAAAAACGTTCAACACGAAAGTTGGTCGTCTCATTGAAACAGTCAAATTTGCTTTCTCATCTTCATCCACGATCGTTTGTGGCCTATGGGACCTAAAAACCGAATTGATGTTCCGTACTTACCTAAATCCGAGTTCGGTTAATTTTGGAAAGATTTGGACGTGATTTGGAGTCCTTTTCTTGTACGGGAAGTCCATCCACCTCTTATATACCTAAGGGGTGACGGCCGATTGAACTACACACAATCGAACAAACACATCTACTACTTTTTCATGTTCATCTATCCCCTACCCTTATATCTTTCTTCTCGTTCTTCGTTGTTCTTCAGCAATGGAGGGTTGCGAATCAGCGAGGCTATAGGGGCGGTCAGGTCGACCTAGCGCAGCCCATAGCCTCCGCGTGCCCAGACGGGGTCTCACCCGGGCGTGTGGGGTTTTGGGTCTACAAAAGCGCTCGCCGGATTCCTTGTGTACCGTGCTTTAGGACGGGTCTCCTTCGACGTGAGCTGCGGTGCAACACCCTCGGCGTTGGAGGTACACGGTGACGTGTTCGTGTGCGAACACACTTTTTGGCGACTGTGCTGGGGACGAAGCTTTGAACGTTCTCCAGCCAGTTCTTGCTACGAAGAGATCATTATCTAGGGTTTGCAATCTACGAAGGTAATATGTATACCCAATTAACTTCTGTAGATGCAAATAATGCATATGTTGTTGCTAGATCGTGTAATGAGCATATTGTATCAGCTAGCCATAGTTTTATCAATCATGCATCTCATTATGTGCCAGCCGATTCAGAATAATCTTCATGCTTCAACTTCATATAATTTTAGCAACATGCAATATATGTATTCCAACTCTCATGCATCGGTAACCCCACAAATCTATATGCCGATGAACAACATGATGAGTTCGGTTAAGCAAGTTGAAACACCCCATGTAGGAACTTTCAATGGCATGCACCATAGTGTTTCATCTTTTTATTCATCGGCAACTAATTTGCAACATGTTAATCCAAACATGCCTGTGGATAGGGGAATTGGCCATGCTACTACTAGTTATTCGGCCAATTACCCTCAAACATCGTATGCTACACCTCATGCTACTAATTTTTGGCACAATACGCAATTGTAGATGTTCATAATTCGACTCCGCACCTTCATGCTCATGGCCGAATAAGTGAGAATTCTACCAGAGCACATGTGTCTTTACCTAGTAATGTAGCATATCATGTTGCCCATGCATAATTACAGGATTTCGGCAACACACCATTGCCGAAAGTGTCTCAAAGTATTGGGGGGCAACCCGATGAAGATTGGGCTGAAATTGGTCGAAGAAAGCTTAAAGATAGTTAGCTACAATATTTGCTGAATTTAGACAAGAGCAAGCAACCTTGCGAATCAAAGAAAGAAGGAGTGGTGATTCGGATAACAAAGTTAATTTGGTTATTAAAAAGGCCAAATCAAATAGTATGTGTACCGAATTTGTTGAAGAAAAAGAGGATGCCAAGGCATTGGAGAGTCATTTAAAAGTGGAGCAAAGTATTATTCAAGTAACACAACCATCATGCTCTCCCAGCGTGTATGAAGAGGTATGTCTAGCAAGTGATTTGCCTATTTTCAGATTTAGGCACAACTTTATTGTTGATGCATCTATGATGACGGATAATTTACTTATTAATTAGAAATAAAATTGTTACCAAGCATATCGGTCAATACATTGTACCATTCAAAGAGACTGATAGCAATAAAATTGTTACAAGGCATATTGGTCAATGCATTGTACCATTCAAAGAGACCGATAGTGACTTATTATTGCAGCCAAAACTTCTCCCATTGCTTTATTTAAAGTTCATATCTAATTGGGTAGCTTTGATTGCTTCATACTTGGCTTACGCATGGTATCAATTGAGACACGTGTGTTCTAACTATTTTTGTTTCAGAAATATAAAGCCAAGGTTAAATTGTTTGGACAAATCCGATACTAATATTATATCTTATCCAAAGACATCGGAGATAGAGTGCAAAACACAATGCATAGCCGAATGGGGAGATTCTAAATCTGAACCATTCGTTTGCTTACCTCCAAAGCCGTTCGCATTCCTAGATCGACTAGAAAACAAAACGTATACCTTTGATTCAAACATGTATGATCAAATATTTGATTTGTTGTTGAAAAATAATTACATTAGAATTCTTGATCACCATGTCAAGCCATCTATCCAAGGACGAATTTATTGTAGGTTGCATGATTCATTCAAGAAAAGTATTGAGGATTGCAACATGTTTTGTCAAATAGTTAAATCGGTCATTGATATAGCACGATTGAAATTTGTTGAAATACCAAGAGATGACGAGTCTATTCCAATTGGTTCCGATGGTAAAAGGTTTTTGCATCGGCTACTTCAAGCCGATCCATTTAAAGAGAAGGTAAAAACTGCAGGTGATGGGATCAAGCTTTCAAGTAAAGAAGTTGTTGAAGAGCATAATGAACATAATCTTGAGCGCGAGAATTTCATCGAAGCTACAATGGAGACGCCAAGGACTGAGGGGCAACAAGAAAATACAAAGATCGGTGCAAGCACAACCAAAGAAAACAAAGGCCGACGTAAGCACAGAGGTAAAAAGCCAAAAATCACTTTCGCGCAACTATTGGAAAAATATCAGAAGATAAGTGAGCAGAACAGTGCTTATCGGCCAACTAATGCAAAAGCATCAAGATCACCCCCTAGGCGCAAATCCAAGGATCGATATTGGCAAGAAGAGAATTTGAATGCTATTTGTTCATATCCTTATTTTGGGCCGCCAATGCCAATGTCGTGGACGCCTCGCTATGCTCACGTAAATTCATATCCATCATGGGACAAGTATGATACAAGGGCACATTCTCCATATTATTATAAACCATCTCACCAGTATTATGCAGCTCCAAGAAGACCAACGTTCAATGAGCAGTCATCTGTTCAAGACCGTTTCAATAAAAAAGAATTGGTCCGAAGCACAATGAAGAATAAGGAGGTGGTTGAGCAAGTCTACCGCGTCAAAGAGATGGTCGTAAGAGTGTCACTTCAGATATAATTTCAAATGAAAAAGAGCTAATTAAATTGTTGACATTGGCCAAATCTGAAGGGAAGAAGTTGAGAGTGCACAAGGTAAAACAAGAATTACCTTTACTTCAAACAAAATTGCAGCCAGGGTGCCCACTCGGCTTATCGTATTGGCAAAAGAAGAAGTTGCAAAAGCTTAGTGAATAAGAACTTGAAAAGAGAAACATGGCATTTGTTCCCAAAGGAAATATTCAAAATAAGGATTATGTGTGAGCTTCCTTTACAAAGAGTGCGGCAAAGGTGAAGAAGGAAAAGAGTAAAAACTACGAAGGACCAAGCCGAAGGTTTCAACATCTTCGATGCACACATTATCCATTTTGTTCAACAATGTCGTTGATGTCTATGCCATGAAATTCGTCATTATGTATGATTGGTTACCCTCAATGGGCTTATTTTAATCCATGGATGCAATATAATTTCTTACATCATGAAAGGGTATTACCAAATCATCATATGTTTGATTAGCTTCACTTTTGTTGCTAATCTAAATGGACGATATATACTTGTCGTCCTAAGCATGTTCAAATGGCCAATGAAGTGTTGACATCGCCCTTAGAAAGAGCATTGTGCAAGTTATTTTTCGGCACGCAAGTTTTACCGAAAAACAGGGGGGCATGTGTTGACACCAGATTTTGGCATGGTCAAAAACATAATTAAGAAAACCTCAAATAGAAAAGTGCTCAAAGTGAGAATGTTCTGTATCGTCAAAAGGAGAAACTTTGATATTTGGGCCATAGCCATCCGATCTCATCTCTAAGGCCGAAGTTGTGTTCCAAGTACTGGGATTTTGTATTCAGAATACTATTCGGCTAATTACGCCCCCAAGATGGCCTCATATGAGAAACCTTTCTACACGAATTGTCTTCGTCTCGTCGAAATGATCGATTGGATGTAAAAATCGTATCAATCGGAGATCGTACGTAAAAGTTACAGCCACCTGAGTGCGGCCCTACCACGGGGCAAAAGTGGCACGCCCCGTCAGACACGGTGTCTGATGGATAGCGCGAGTAACAGTCTGTTTTGCACGAGCGATTCGGCCATGAAGATGGACTTGAATCAAAAAATGTCAACATGAAAGTTGTTCGCCTTGCCGAAACATTCAAATTTGCTTTTGGGCTCATCTTCATCAGAGGTCATTTGTGGCCTGTGGGACCTAAAAACCGAACTGGTGTTCCATACTTACCTAAATCCAAGTTCGGTAAATTTTGAAAAGATTTGAACGTGATTTGGAGTCCTTTTCTTATACGGAAAGTCCATCTGCCAATTATATAACTAAGGGGTGAGGGCCGATTGAACAACACACAATAGAACAAAACACATCTACTACTTTTTCGTGTTCATCTATCCCCACCCTTTTATCTTTCTTTTCGTTCTTCGTCGTTCTTCAGCAATGGAGGGCTGCGAATCCATGAGGCTTTAAGGGTGGTCAAGTCGACCTAGGGCAGCCCATAGCCTCCGCGTGCACAGACGGGGTCCCTCCTGCGCGTGTGGGGTTTCGGGTCTATAAAGACGCCCGCCAGATTACTTGCGTACCACGCTTCCGTACGGGTCTCTTTCGAGGTAAACTACGGTGCATCACTCTCGATGTTGGAGGTATACGATGACGTGTTCATGTACGAACAGTCAAGAAGCGAGTTGTTGCAGAAGCAGCTGCGCGAGGTAGGCCAGGGGAGCATGTCGCTTCATCTGTTGGCACTCGAAGACAGCAACGGCGTGTCCCAGCGAACGAAGTGCCTGAAATCTCCATGTCTTTGTCGTACAGGCCAGCATGGAGTGGCCCATGTGACGGGCTAGAAATCAGCCCAGAAAAGGAGGTGGCTTGGGCGCCACCACGAGGCCCATGCAGAGGCGCAATATGGAGGCCTGAAGGCTACTGCGGGAGCAGTACAGAGGAGGTGCTGCACTAGGAGATGTCCCAGGACTTCTTTGAGAAAAAAAGGAGATGTTCCAGGAAAAAATCACGCAGGGGATGATGCCATGTTGGCACCTGCATTACCTCCAAAAGAACTGGAGGAAAGGATACCATCACCTACACCCGTTTTGCTACTGTCGGTGTTACATCTATATACGGAGAAAACTCTTCGGCCGATTGACCCGGTAAAAGTGAAAGGTAGTGGGCGACGGTGTCTAGAAAACGCTGAGGAACTGGCGGGATATACGGACGCGAATATGAAGGAGTGTTGGCGTCAGGCTATAGAAGAGGAGTTGAGGTCGATCCACGAAAACAATGCATGGGAGCTTGTGGATCCTTCCAACAATGAAAAAGCCATGTTCTCAAGTGGGAATTTGCGATCAAGAGAGATGTTGAAGGATCCGTGAAGCACAAAGCGAGGCTAGTAGCCAAAGAGTACATGCAAGAGAAAAGTGTTGACTTCGAAGAAGTGTTCGTTCCCGTTGCAAATATGGAAACGGTGAGATTACTCGTTGCTCTCGTTGTTCAGGAATCATGGAGTATACATCACATGGATGTAAAATCTGCGTTTTTCAATGGCGAGTTACAATGAGATGGATATGCAAATCAGTCACCGAGATTCATCAAAGAGGGAGAGGAACACAAGGTAATGAAGATACACAAAGTCTTGTACGGGCTACGGCAAGACTCTCAGGCATGGAACATCAAACTTGATCAGACGATGATTTCTTTTGAATTTGAGAAATCCCCACTAGAGCATGCAATGTACAAGAGAGGCGAAGGAAGGGATCGTCTACTAGTTGGCATCTACGTCGATGACCTATTGATAACTGGAGCAGATGAAGAGGTGATTGCAAAGTTCAAGTTACAAATGAAGAAGCTTTTCAAGATGGATGATCTAGGTCTTTTAAGTTACTACCTTGGGATCAAGGTACAATAAATGCCAGAGTGGATCATGCTATGCCAGGAGGCATACACAAGGAAGATTCTTGAAAGCCGTGGCATGATAAATTGCAATCAAATTGATGCTTCAGTCAAACCTCGCGTTGAGCTGAGCAAGAAGGAGATGGTGAAACTACTCGGTTATAGTGGTAGTGACAAGGAAAAGATTGTTGACGACCGTAAGAGTACCTCGGACATGGCATATTTCCTTGGGGGAAGCATACTAAGCTGGCTACCACGAAAGCAGAAAGTGTTGACATCGACTTCAAGTGAAGCAGCGTGTCAAGGTGTGTGGCTAGGATGGCTACATGGTGATCTCATTGATCGAGATCTAGAACAAGTGGTGCTGAATATTCATAGCGAGTCTACAACTTCCCTACGCGAGGATCCGGTGCGGCAAGAAAGGAGCATGCACATCGATACGGTGTATCACTACAAGAAGAATTGCGCGGAAGTAGGTAAGACGGAGGTCAACTACATTCGCACCGATGATCAGTTGGCGGATATCCTAATCAAGGGAGTATTTAATAAAAAACTACCACAATTCGTGAAATCGTGCCTACAAACTACCACTTTACAAATTTGTGCGGAAAACTATCATTTTCTCATTAATCCTTGACTAAAAACTATCATGTCGGAGAAGTGTCTGATTTGGCTCTTCTAAACACGTTTCTGACTAGTTTGGCCCACTCATAAGTGGGCTAAAAAAGCAATCGGGTCCCTAGTTTTTTTTCCAAGAAGGCAATCCAGTCCTGTAGCAGCAGCAACGGCGAGAGGAGGAGGAGGATGGTGGTGAACAGCGGAGGTGGCCGCGGCATGGAGGAGGGGGTCGCGGGCGTGGCGGTTGGTGGAGGCCGGCAGCGAGAGGCTGGTGCTGGACGGCGGGCTGGCCACGGAGCTCGACGCCCACGGCGCTGACCTCAACAACCCGCTCTGGAGTGCCAAGTGCATCCTCTCCTCCCCGCACCTCATCCGCAAGGCAAGCCGCCGCCGCCCAAACACCCCATGTGTGATGTTCGCCTGCCCCCGGCCGTGGCAGCTGCCAGCCATGGTTGTGGCCAGCCATGGCCGCATAGGTCCCCTTCCATGGCCTCCTGCTTCTGCTCCCGCTCCTTACCATCACCGCCACGTCGGCGGCGCCGCTCCTGCTGCTCGCGCTTCTCTCTCTCAAGTCCTCCATGAATGACCTCGACAAAAACGCGCTACTGCTAAATAGGTATAGCAGTAGCGCTGGCTAAAACGCGCTACTGCTAAGCGTTAATTGTAGCGCCGTATCAGTAGCGCGGATGTCCGCGCTACTGATAGCCCTTTTACCCGCGTTACTGCTAGGCTTTTCCTTAGTAGTGTCAGGGTCTAAATTAGACCAACATCGAGTTGAGGGGATATGACTCTATTGGTGTGGATTTGTGGGTGGTTTCTATACTTCTTTCAAAGGAAAGCGATATAAGGCCCAAGGCCCACACATGCGTGTAGGCACGTAACAGACATGGCCGGATGTCCGGTGCTTGTCTGATATTACTCTCTAGAGTCTAGAGGAATATCCTATTTGACGCATGTTGTGTCAAATTGTCGATCTTTCGCACCGAACTTACCGATCTAGCGATGACTTGGGCTGGCCCATTTAACGTGTTGCAGCAGATTCGGTTTTGGGAACCTTCTAGAGTTTGCCAGCCTGGTTTTCTGGTTTTGGGAACCTTCCAGAAAGTTCTCTGAACCGGTTTTTTCTGTTTCTCTTTGGTTTTTCATTTTTGATTTTTCTTTCTTTCTGCCTACTTTTCTTTTCCTTTTAATGTTTTTTCTTTTTTGTTTCTTTTTTTATTTTCAACTTTTTTCCCTTCTCAAGTATATATTTCCTTTTTAAAAAAACTTTTGTTCAGATTTTCAAAATATGTTTCACTGTTTAAAATATGTTTGAAAATTCAAAAAATATTCTGAATTCCAAAAACTATATAGGGATTTGAAATAATGTTAATGTATTTCAAAATTTTGTTCACAATTTACAAAAAGTTCATGTTTTCAAAAAAAACTTCTAGAACTGCAAAGAATGTCCGTGGTTGCAAATTTTGGTCTGAAATTCAAGAAAATTGAAGTTTGAAAAAATGTTCAGGAAATTCAAAAAATGTTTGTTGTTTCAAATTTTTGTTAGATATTTCATGAAGTTCCATTTTCAAATATTTTTTGTTCCCAAATTCAAAAAATGTTCATGTTTCAACTTTTGTTCGTAATTCAATGAAATGCTCCATTTCCAAATATTTGTTTGTAATTCAATGAAATGCTCCATTTCCAAATGTGCCGCTGCTCACTCGTCACTCTGTCGTCCACCCGATCCGCGCGCCCATGGCTGAGCTTGTCACCGCCGGGCTTGCACAGGCTCAGTGACGGTCATGACCGGTATGACACGCATGGTCTATTTGTCAGGGGTACAAATCCTCAGTGGTAACGGCACTACAGTTACACTGGTTCTCGCATGGACTCGATCCCACATGTCATGTATACGTAGAAACAAATATATAGAGTCAATACTTGGAATCCGACCGACGGGTGCTGGAAGTCAGAGGCAGGAGGTGGAGAGGCTTCGTCTTGCACGGAGCTTCGGTGGAGATGTCAAGTCATGCCTGACCGATAGGTGCTACGCTTTTTCATGCCTGGTCGGCAGGTGCTACGCACGGTAGATCTTCCAGAGACTTCAAGTTGTGTCGGCTGGTGGCACTTGGCAGCATGGTGCTGAGGTGTACCGGAGGCGACCGCGACATGCTCAGCTGTTCGCGCGCAGGGAGGTGGTGGCGTTGGGCACCATAGTGGTATCGATGGCAGCTAGACCGGGCAAGGTTGATACGTCAGTACAACTCTGAAGATGGAGTGGTGACAGTTGGCGGCGACGACCTCTGAGAACACGCCGGGCCGGTGTGTGCCTCAAACCCGGCAAGTGGCTTGGTTGGGGCTTCAGGTCGTCTTACATGTTAGGCCTGGCTGCGAGGTCTGTGATATTAGGCCCGGACTATCAGCATCCCTTCGTCAACTGGATAGGAGTAGCGACAGATGTTGCCTAGACGGTGGCTTCAGACTTACTGTTGTATTTCTTTGTAACGTCTTTTGAAAAAATAATTAATAAAGTGGTTGCATGTATCGCCCAGATGCAAAGGCCGGGGTCTTTCTCTTTTTCAAAAAAAAATACTTAGAATCCGACAGCAGAGCACACTGCAACCCCTAAAAATTTATAGGGGCTATTTTTGCAGACAAAACAGACTTTCAAAATCGGATTATTTGTGGAACATGCCAACGTCAGCAATCATCAAAAGTGCCGGACAGAAGTCGGAGGTTATCAATTAACGTCCTACACGTTTGTGAACTAAGACCAAGTCAAATGATGTCAATGTAGGGATGTGTTGAAGTATTTCCTTGTACCAGAATTGAAGATTTTCTCTATGGTCTTCCCCTTGTGGGAAATGAAAAAAATAAACTACAGGAAGATGGGACATTGCAAGTTAAACTGATCATAAAAAATTGTGCTGCCATGGCAGTATAGTTTGCTTCTGGAGAGCATGGAAGCGTATGTTGCTTCCGGGGTTCATAGCAAGGTTTGTTGCTTCTGGAGATTAACTTCCTGAGAATATTTGGCTGAAAATGACATATTTCCATCTTTATCTGCTATCACGTTTGCCTCCAATTTGCACTACCAATCAACGGAGATGAGGAAAACAAATGATTACCTTTTGTTCTTCTCATTTTGTGAAGGAAACTATCTCAGTTTTGAAGCCTAAAGCATAACATTTTACAGACGACAGTAACAAATCAGCAATACCAAACACATGTAATAGAAAGTAATGATTTAAGATTCAACAAATAATGATTTTTTTTGTTCCCTGGAGCAATATTGGAGCAATATTTGACAAATTTATCTTGATGTTAAACGGTTATATGTTTAGTTGTGAATAAAAAAACGTGCTCCATCAACATGACAATTTACTTGATGGTGTTTTGGTAAAAAGAAAACCTTATTGACATATACACAGTTTTTGTGATGACACAACCCCACACGGAGTGCATGAATCTAACAATGGCATTTGTTCTGCATGACCATTATAACCATTATAAATTGCCCGGCTGTTCCGAAGCCACCATATGCACATTGTGCTGGCAAGAAGTTGTCAGATATAAAAACATAATGCAACTAAGTTTCTGGGAGACTGGAGGAAACCAAATCGACTTGTATTTAGTATGAACTAAGGCATAGCATGTGTGAGTGCAGACCAGCTGAGGATTGTTTTTGCGGATTGCTGCTGGTCACAATCAAGGTCACAATCGAGGCCACGATCTTTCGGTGATCTAGTCACAATCGAGTTGATGAAGCGATGAGTGTGATCACTGAAGGGTGTAATATGTTAAGAGATTTACTTGATATTGGCATGACCTCGATTGCTACCTCGATTGATGGAGAGACACGCGGCTCCAATATCAAGTAATCTCCTAAAGAGAAGAGGTGTAAATCACATGGCCGGGCATAAAGAAATGTAGATCCAACACTGTTCTTAGATTTAACAATGACTGTACAATAACAGAGCACTAGCTTGTACATCTTGTCTTGTTATACAAGAGTACTGATTTTTGAACATATACTATATGTTTCCATGCCATCCGGGCCACTAGCACAAAGAAAGCCGCACAAGGAACACATCCAGAGATTAAAAAAAAAAAGACAACATTATTCAGATGCTCGCACCTACTGTGTGGTGCAAGTTATCTGATCCTGTGATCCATGACCCAAACCTTATCATTTTCAATCCTTAATCAACTAGTAGAACCCATGACCCAAAACTTGTCATTTTGAATCCTTAATCAACTAAAAGAACAATCATGATGCCATTGTCATCTGCTACCATAGCAAAGCTAAACTGTTCGTTTAAATTGTCCTATCGTCACAATGTTTGTTGCTTCTGGAGATCAACTTCCTTGAAATAACTGACAAAAAAAAACATGTTTCCATTGTTATCAGTCATCATGTTTGCCTCCATTTGTGCTATCAATCAAAAGAGATGAGGAAAACAAATGGTTGCCTTTTGTTCCTTCTAAGTGAAGGAAACTATCTCAGTTCTGAAGACAAAAGCAACAGGCCAACAATACCAAACACAAGTGCTACTACTTTCTGCCTTGCAAGAATGAACAGCAGATGGATATAAAATAATGATTTAACGTTCAAAATTTGCAATGAAGACATGACGAGCACAGATAATCGATTCACAACTTGGGAGCTTTATTTGGTTCTGGCTTATTCTAGATGACAACATTTGGCACAAATGATGGGATGTAACTAATTTCAGAAGTAAATTGATAAATGAGAAATAACATGGGATGCGATAGCATGCCGTAACCAACAATAGATACAAGACAATAAAAGCATCAAGGAACAACCTTGGAAGCCTTCATATTATCGATCCAAGCGTTGAATGAGTTGATGGTGTTACGGATAGGGCTGCACACGAGCCGAGCCGAGCCGAGTTCAGACCGAGGCTGCCTTTGGCTCGCCTAAAGCGAGCCAAGCTCGGCTCGGCTCGTTCCTTGAACGAGCCTGGTGGCTCGACTTGTTTTGCCTCTGGCTCGGTCCAGTCCGAGCAGCTCGTGTGGCACACCCCAGTGCAGTGTCCTACCCTAATGCGAGGATGGACGATGGGAACTAGGCTGGGCCTCGAGCGAGTCACCGAGTTGGCCTGGGCGAAACTCGGTTCGGCTCGGTCGGGAATCGGGCCTCTTTTCACCACTGGGCTCGCTCGTTAATTGTATCGGGCCGTGCTGCGCCGCTCGTCGCCGTCGATCCAGTTTTTGCGGCGCGGCGAGCTGAGTGATGAGGCGGCGCCGAACAGGGGAAGGGAGGGGCTCATACCCTAATGCGAGGATGGTCGATGGGAACTAGGCTGGGCCTCGAGCGAGTCGCCGAGTTGGCCCGGGTGGAACTCGGTTCGGCTCGGTCGGGAATCGGGCCTCTTTTCACAACTGGGCTCGCTCGTTAATTGTATCGGGCCGAGCTGTAACGGGCCGAGCTAGAGCGAGCTTCGGGCTGAGCCGAAAAGCTCGCTCAGACTTCCAGTCTAGTTACGGAAGCCGAGGAACCCATGCTCCTTGCTCTTGTTCATGTTGTCCAAATGCTCAATCTCGATGTTTGAACATGGCATCGACGAACCCCCAACTGGTGATCACCTAGACGCATGAGGATTTTCCCGTGACGGGCTTTCTGCCGGACCCTGTCAATGTCTCCAAGTGGTGGGACTGAGTTAATCACCAAGGATTCGAAGCACTGACACAAACAGCACAGTGGCGGGCTCATCTGTATCATCTGGAACATTTGGAATGATAGGAACATGCGTATTTTTACGTGCCACCGCATGACGCACTATGAGGTCGCAGTGTAGGCCTTCGACCACATCAAGCAGATGGGGAGGGAATTTGCCGGACCCTTACCCACGATTGGCATTGGCTGATGTTGAGTCGTATTTATAGAGTTTGCCACGTTCCCTTCAAAACGTGTGCCACTCTACATATTTGTTTTTCACCTCTTCCGTTCTATATGCATAGGCAGTGCTCCTATCGGTTGCTCGAGAACAAAAATTAATTATATCTTGTGGCGTGGAGTTTTTTTTTTAATGATGAACATACGGACAGGGAATGCATGAATAGCAGTTTTTGTGAAACAGGCACGCGGATTGCATGAGACAATCACATGTGTTCTGTGTGACCTAAGTACTATAAATTGCCCAACTAATCCAAAATCTTCTGTTGTAGTAGTATATGATGTTCCAAGAGGCATATGAAAAAAGGCAGTACTATGTTCAGATAATGAACCAAGTGATCAGCTTGGTAAGCTACCAACAAACAATTGCAAATAATTACAATGTTGAGATAATGGAGGAAACCAAAGAGGCGCCTAGAATATAGGAATTCAAAGCCCGGCATGTGACGCTGCTGATTGCTTCCTTTTTATATAGCAACACAAGTCAGCAATTCCATAGTATATGCAGTTCTCGTGGAGATGGTGAAGGTGGAAGCAGAGGAGATGGCATGCGGCTCACGCGAGGGTTGACGGTGTTAGCACCGATTGTAACAGACAACCTGCATGTCCATGCAGTGTTCGAAGAGCTGGGTAGAAGCGAAGGCGAATCTGCATCTATAGCTAGTACGTGTTGCTATGGCCGAACCCTTGACAGGGAAGCGCGTGGGCAAAGCACTCTGTTCATAGATGACGGATGCAACTTGCCAAGCATAGCATGAACATGAACCCAATCGGATTTCAATACCCAACCAGCGACAGAAGATTTCAATAATCGTCAAACATGCCAATTAACCGCTGAGAAGGCTGTGAACGAAGACAAGCCAAATGAAACTAAATTCGTATTTTAAAGTAGGGTCTTGCTTAAACGAAGATGTTTCTCCATAGTTTTCCCCTTCTTTTTGTAAATGGAGGCGTACCCCCGGCCTCTGCATTATAATGATGCATGCAGCCATTTTAAAATGGAAGAGATTTTCACTTTCCGGCCTCTGCACCAACTAGGAATGCATAGGGCCATTTTAGTATGAGTACCAAGATAAACATGGTCCTCATAATTTTTTAAATAAGTATTAAGATATTTTTTGATGTGTGGTGGAACCACACACCAAACTTGAGTAAAACTGCACGAATATAGGACATTGCAAGTAAAACTGATTGTTTAGAATTATGCTATCACAGCAGTGTTTGTCTAGGTGATTGGCGGCATCCTACGGAGGGGATCATACCGCGCCATGTTTTTTTCCTCTGGTTCCTTCTCCGCCCGATGTAGCTTAGTCAGATGGTGCTTCATCGAAGAACTAGCGAGGTTTGTGCCACCATCATTTGTCTAGTCGAAATTGGAATTATCGTCGGTCCCTGCATGGTGCCAGCTTCTCCAGGATTACAATCTATCAAGATCGTGATCACTGGCTCTTCATCGATGACTTTTCGGGAACTGCATCTTCAAGCTCATAAGTTTCCACAAAATTGCTCACGGAGGCCCAAGGACTACAACGAGCTTTGCTCGCGGTGCACTGCCCTAGAAGCACTGTTAAGACAGAAACTGCCGATTCGCCGTCCCAGGATAGGCTGACACGCTAGGAGACGCCAGGATTCACGTATCCTGCAGTATCCCATGATTTGCGAATTAAAAGAAAGAAGAAGAAAAACATGGACATGGCCGGGGACACCGCTTGGCCTAAAAAAGCCTGACAGAAAATGACACGTTTCCGTTGTTATCTGGTATCCCGTTTGCCTCCATTTCGACGGAGTAGAGGAAACAAATGGTTGCCTTTTGTTCCCTCTGCCTGAAGAAAATTATCTCAGTTTTGAAGAGTAGCACTTTACAGATAACAGCAACAGCTGAGCAATACCAAACACGAGTACTACTTCTGTGTCTACGGCCCTCGCTGTGGGTTACTCTGCCACGGACGTGGCTTCTTTCGTCGACGATGCAGGTTGCGCAGTAACCACGGTGGACCTTGTGCAGCGGGTGGCTACACTAGTAGAAAAAATGTCAAATGTGAAGCACAATAGTGTCGGTTGGAATTTCAGCCGGCACTAATGTATACACTAGTGCCGATTCGTGGCGGCGATCAATAGCACCGGTTCGTGGCGAACCTTTAGTACCGGTTCGTGCCACGAACCGGTACTAAAGAGGTTGTGTCAGCCTGTGGTCAGGCTATGGCCCCACCATCACAATTTAGTGCCGGTTCGTACCACGAACCGGTACTAATGAGGTTATGGCAAGCTGTTTTTAGTCCCACCTCGCTCCCCTAACAAGCCTTTTACCACCTTAAATATGTTATTTCTCAAACTATCACAAGCACTTGGTCTTCATTGAACTCTATGTGTAGAATTTGTGGCCGCAATATGAGTCTTCATCGGTTTATAAATCGTTGATGACTCATATTGACAATTCCGATTGTACACACAAAGATCATTGATGATCAAAGTATTTTTGATGTTATAAGATCATATTGATAATTTAGACTGTAAAAAAATATAAGATCATGATCTAAATGCTCTTATATTTTTTGTGTTCAATATGCACCATTCAAAGCGACGCCATCAACTTTCAACCATTTATGCCTTCATTTGCTATTTGTTTTGAGAACTAAATGACCTGGAAATTGAAAAGCACTACAAATGAACTCTGAAAAAGTTAAAACTTGGCATGGTATCATCATTTCACCCACATATCATGTTCAAAAAAGTAGAGAGGGTTACGGCAAAAACTGGATGCACTTCGTTTACAAACTGGACAATCTCTTTCGAAATATTCGGGTTTATGAGGTTATGGCAAGCTGTTTTTTAGTCCCACCTTGCGAAGTGAGAGGGACTAGGAGCGGTTTATAAGCCCTGAGTGCAGAGACGATGAAGAAGAGGCTCAATGCTCACGTTGCTTAGCTTCAAGCCTTCAGCAATACGGTAGACTGCATGGAGCTATGCGCAGTGCAGTTTACACTATTCCGAATGGCTTGAAGCAAATTAACGAGTATTGCACCTCTTTTTTATTTTTAATAACTTATTACAACTCCGGACTTCTTCTGTTATGGCAAAAACTAATTGCACGTCGACATTTCTTTTTTTTTAAGTTATAACTCCAGACTTTGACCATCAAGTTTTGCAGAAAAGAAAAAATAACAGAAAAGAAGAAAAACTATAGCTGAAAAGAAAAAAACAAAATAAAAAACTACTCAAAAATAAATAGAAGAAAATAAATATAGCAGAAAAGAAAAAAAACTATTCAGAAATAAATAGAAAAAAAATAAAGCAGAAAAAAAAATATATTTGCTATTTTTCAATCGTTTACAAAATGACCATGAAATTGAAAATCACTACAAAATGAACTCTGAAAATGTTGAATTTTGGCAAACTAGATGAAAAACTACTCACAAATAAATAGAAGAAAATAAATATAACAGAAAAGAAAAAACTATACAAAAAACTACGTAGAAATA
>NC_041385.1:842155280-842157224 GCF_002162155.2 Triticum dicoccoides | reverse complement strand
AAGAAGAAGAAGAAGAAGAAGAAGAAGAAGAAGAAGAAGAAGAAGAAGAAGAAGAAGAAGAAGAAGAAGAAGAAGAAGAAGAAGAAGAAGAAGAAGAAGAAGAAGAAGAAGAAGAAGAAGAAGAAGAAGAAGAAGAAGAAGAAGAAGAAGAAGAGGAGGAAGAAGAAGAAGAAGAGGAAGAAGAAGAAGAAGAAGAAGAAGAAGAAGAAGAAGAAGAAGAAGAAGAAGAAGAAGAAGAAGAAGAAGAAGAAGAAGAAGAAGAAGAAGAAGAAGAAGAAGAAGAAGAAGAAGAAGAAGAAGAAGAAGAGGAAGAAGAAGAGTAGGAGAAGAAGAAGAAGAAGAGGAGAAGGAGGAAGAAGAAGAAGAAGAAGAGGAGGAGGAGGAGTAGGAAGAAGAAGAAGAAGAAGAAGAAGAAGAAGAAGAAGAAGAAGAAGAAGAAGAAGAAGAGGAAACTACTCAGAAATAAATAGAAGAAAATAAATAATGCAGAAAAGGAAAAAAATATACAAAGCAAAAATATTCACAAAGAAACTGAATACAGCAGAAAAGAAATAACTATATAAACAAATTACTCAAAAATAAATAGAAGAAAATAAATACTATTCAGAAATAAATAGAAGAAAAAAATAAAGCAGAAAAGGAATAACTATATAAACAAATAACTCGAAAATAAATAGAAGAAAATAAATTATATTAAGCAAAAAACTTCACGAAGAAACTAAATAATGCAGGAAAAAAATGTTGGGGCGCTATCCTGTGGGCCTGCTAGACCTAGGGTGTGCAAATACAGGCCCAGAAGGGCCAGCAGGCTCACAGGGCAGCGCGTCCTAGTTAGGCCCAGAAGCCTGTTATATAGAGGAGTTCGAATGGGCAGCCGCGGCTGGGTTTATAAACCAGTGCGGCTGCCCTTCGCTCGGCGAGGTGGGACTAAAATTAGCGCACTGCGGGTGGCAGCGCAGGGCCATTAGTACCGGTTGGTGGCTCGAACCGGTACTAAAAGGTTGCCCTTTAGTACCGGTTGAAGCGACCAACCGGTACTAATGGCCCTTGTTTCCCGCCGCTTGGGCTGGCTAAAATTGGCCTTTAGTACCGGTTGGAGCCACCAACCGGTACTAAAGGCCCATCCTATATATATGGCACTTACGAAAATTCAGTTATTGTTGCCAGTTCTTTCCACTTTTCTCGCGCGCGTGAGAGTCTCGATCTCGATGCCGCGCCGCCGTGCTGTCGCCCTCGCCGCCCCCGCCGCCCGTCGTCGTCGTCGCCGCGTGCCCCCGCCTCCCGTCGTAGTCGTCGCCGCGTGCCCCCACCGCCCGTCGTCGTCGCCGCCCCCGCCGCCCATCGTTGTCGCCGCGCCCGTCTCGTCTCGCCGTCCCCAGCCGCCGCCGGCACGTCTCGTCGCCGTCATCGGCCCCTGCCGCCCGTCGTCGCCGCCCGCCCGTACGCGCCCGGCCCGCTCCATACATGCACACACACGCACACTACACACACACACACATGTACACACACACACACACTACACACACAGACACACAGACAAACACAAACACACACATACACTACACGTACACTACACATGTACACACATATACACACACACTACACACACACACATATATTTTTTTACTTATTTTCTGTTTAATTTCTAATGTTTAGATGAATTAGAATTATCTTGTTTATTTTTAGAATGTTAGAAATATTATCATCGATGAATTAGAAATATGTTAATGTTTAGTTCAACTAGTTAAATTAATATAATAACTAGTTTATTTTTAGTAAATATAATGCTTAGTTGAACTAGTTGAATTAATATATAGAACTAGTTTATTTTTAGTAAATGTTTAGTTGACCTAGTTTATTTTTAGTAAATGCTTAGTTGAACGTGTTGAATTAATATATAGAACTAGTTTAGTTTTAGTAAGTAAATGCTTAGTTCAACTAGTT
>NC_041385.1:842135710-842154844 GCF_002162155.2 Triticum dicoccoides | reverse complement strand
CTAGTTGAATTAATATAACTAGTTTATTTTTAGTAAATGTTTAGTTGAACTAGTTGAATTAATATATAGAACTACTTTATTTTAGTATATGCTTAGTTTGAACTAGTTAAATTAATATAACTAGTTTATTTGTAGTAAATGTTTAGTTGAACTAGTTGAATTAATATATATAGAGAACTAGTTTATTTTTAGTAAATGTTTAGTTGGACTAGTTGAATTAATATATAGAACTACTTTATTTTAGTATATGCTTACTTTGAATTAATGTAACTAGTTTATTTTAGTAAATGCTTAGTTGAATTACTAGAAGTAGTTGAATTAATTAAATTAGTAAGTGATTAATGTTTCGCCTAATATGAACATAGGAAATGTCGTCTGACGACGGAAATTTTTTTATTATGTGTGATTACTGTGAAGATCAGCGCGGCCAGTGCGATAGAAATTTCCTTGTTGATGGTAGGCGATTCAGCATCAAGCTGGATGAGACTTTCGAATTCGATACAGTAAGTCACAACGACAAAGTCTGTTTTCGTAATTAAGCATGACTTATATATGCTTCATTTGCCTGACTTATAATTTTTAATTTTCACTATTCTACTAGCGCATCCCGTGCCATGCAAGAATTTTTGTCTTGGATAAGATAGGTTTCAAAGATATGGAAACTATAGAGGTAAAGAGAGCTTACCTGAAAACTGAGCATGATGGTTATACTTTCAATGTCAAAGTATACAATACACACACGTACACATATTTTGAATGCAAAACTTGGCAAGCACTATGCAAGGCTTATGCATTTGAGCCTGGTATGGTTATCACCTTTCATATTCGTCCGGAAGATGATATTGAAGGTAATAGAGACATATGGGTCGATGTGCAGACGCCTCCAGTTCTACCATTATGTGAGTTCTTCTCATCTATATTTTTGTCTTTGATATTGCTTATTCAAAAATAACTGACAACTAATTTCTATTGACAGCTTATCTCCATTCAACCAAACATGTCCGGCGCTTGGTAGACAGGACCTACTACTGTCCCGGAGCTGAACTAAACTGCGAGGAAATAAGTCATTATGTTTCATGGTTTGAGGATCTTCATACTGTCAAGACAAATTTTCTTCCTGCACTTAGAAATGTTAGTACTCAAAACGTGCGACCAATAGTGATGGTATTGAACTACGGTCACATCTATTTAGGAATGATGGTAAGATATTTACTATTTGTCCTCAGTGCATATTTTGCATACATATTTTTTTTGCTAAACTTTCATTGCTAAGTATATTAATTAAGTATTATACGATGTTTTTCAACAGGGACTCCCGATGACAGTTGTGCCTCAGGGGATCGAGACTAAAGGTCAGATGTCAATTGTTAGTTTACGGCCAAGAGATCCTGCATTGCACATGAATGTATTTAAGATTTCTAGAAGCGATGAATGCTTAATAGTGAAAGATTGGAGGAAAATTGTTAATGATCGCAGAGAAGTACTAGGGGGCAGCAATGAGAAGAGCATCCCACGTTTAGGAGACAGGTTCATCGGCATGCTCCAGTATGATCAATCAGGAGAGCTATACATGTTCTATGCTATTTTACCAGAGAGAGAGTAGCTAGCAGGAGTGATTTAGCTAGTTCTTCATGCTGCTCTTAATTAGTACTTGTCCTTTCATGTCCGTGTTCTTCGTTCTGAACTTAAGTGATTTGCTTTTGTGGTGTTATATATGAACGCTTATATCATGACAATCATGTTGAACTCGATGATTGGTTCTACTAGAAATTCTATATATATAACGTGTACAATGTGTAGTATGGTAAAATACCAGCAAACGAAAAAGAATTAAAATAGAAACACAAAATTAAATGAAAAAGAAATCATAAAACTAAAAACCCCCCAAACCTTATAGTACCGGTTGGTCTTACCAACCGGTACTAAAGGGCTCCAGGCCCCCGGAGCTGGCTCGTGCCACGTGGTTGCCCTTTAGCACCGGTTTGTGCTGAACCGGTACTAAAGGGGGGGGGGGGCTTTAGTGCCCACACTTTAGTGCCGGTTATGGAACCGGCACTAAAGGGCCTTACAAAACCGGTGCTATTGCCCGGTTCTGCACTAGTGCTAGCTGGAGAACGGCGGCTGAAAGCTGTGGTCTAGCTGCTAGCGTGGCGACAACGCTAGGGAACGCATTGGACAATGCGAGGTGCTCACTTGATTGATCAAAAATAGTTGGATCATGTGATTTGTACTATAGGATCATGCTTTATAGCACAAATCTACTTTGAATGATGCACTATTTTTTCCCCTCTTAAGTACTAAAAACCAACAATTCAGGACCAAGGCCGTTAAAAATATCTGAATTTTTTGTTTATGAACATCAACAAAAGCTCTAATATCTTGCAAAATTTCACATTGAAAAGACATTCATTACAAAATAAAATAAAATCGGAGGCTCAAAAAAGACGCATTTTTAGCAATCATTTTTATTTTTTCCGCACACACATCTATGGATGACTCTTCAAGGCGAAATTTTGCCGGATGTTAGAAAGTTGTTGATTTCATCCAGGAAAAATAAATCAGATTCTTTGAATTTTTGGACAACTTTTTTTTAGAATTTAGTGTTCATACTGGTGCATTTGTGCTCGAGATTAGAGTAACACTTCCGGGGGAAAAGTTACTAATTATATCTCATGGCACGGAGTTTGAAAAATAGACGTGAGGACAGGAAATGCATGAATAACAGTTTCTCTAATATTTGACACAGGGATTACATGAATGTGGCAGTTGCATTTGTTTTGTGTGACCTCGCTATCATAAATTACCAACAGTTCCAAAGTCTTTACTCCTACACATTTCTCTCGTAGTAGTAGTATATGATGTGCCATGAAGTTGCCATATTGAAAGAAAGAAAACAGAGTGCCAAAGTAGGTGTTGAGATAATGGAAGAAACCAAAGAGACGCCTACGATTTAGGAACTCAAGGCACATCATATGATGGTGCTTATTGCTGGCCTTTTGTTTCTTCTGATTACTGAGGCAAAATAGAGAGCAGGATTGTGGCCTCTTGCATCTGCTAGGCACAATCCACATGAAGCAACTCTAAAACACACAGGGGGTGATTTGAGGGCTTTTCACTTCTCCTCGGTCTTCTGTTTCACCAGGTGCCAGAAAAGTTGGTCTGCTGGGCTCACCATTAACTTTTTGCCACCATCCTGCTGGTCGAGGTGGGTACGCACAGCTACAATCCAAGTAGCTTGACATAATTCAGTAAGGAGGAAGCCATTAGCAATTTTACAGCGCTTTCCCCCAAGTTTTCTTGGCGACGTACAAGTACAGCAACACAAAGTGATGTGTTGATGCCTACTGCGTGATGATGGAGAGTATGATGCTTAATGGCCTCTTGCATCTGCTGGGCACGATCCACATGAGAATAATATCATGAGAAAATGCACCCTACTCAACTTCATATCATCTCTTTTCACAAACAGAAAAAACTTCATATTATCTCTTTTCATGCACAGAAAAAATGCTCCCAAAGGATTGTTGCTTCTTGCGGTACGTCACGAATTTTCCTTGCTGCAGTACGTTATGGAAATTGCTCCCAAAGTTGCAAAATATTACCCATCATTGTCACAATCCCCCGCCTGGGTCAGCCCATGCCGTAGCGACCTCCTATATTGCACTCTGTGCGCTGGGAGAAACGCAGCACGCCTATTTGGGCCAGCCCATGTCCGGGCAACCAGCTTTTAATATATTTTTTTCTTTTTTTCTACTTTCAGTAATTTGGAACTTAAAAAAGTTCTGAAAATTTTACAAAAAATAAAATTTGGAAATAAATGTTTATGCATTAAAAAAATGTTCATGATTTTACAAAAAAATATTCTGAATCAAAAAATATTTTTGAAAAATTTAAATCAAATATTTGGAAAAATCAAAAAATCATGAATTTTTTAAAAGTTCGCATATCAAAAAAAGTAATGAAATTGAAGAAAAATTTGCCAATTCAAACACTGTTCGTGCCTACAGAATAGTTTATTCATTCATAAAAAGTTCGCTGATTCAAATAATAATTTTATTTTAAAAATTGTGAAATCAAAAAAATGTTCGTTAAATCTAAAATATGTTAGTGAATTTCAAAAATTGTTCCACAAATTTTCAAAACATTGTCCGTCCATTCTAGAAATGTTCACCAATTCAAGAAAATTGTTAAAAAATCTTCACAATATTTATTTATTTTTGCAAATAGTATAAATTTTTATGAAATCAAAAAAATGTCCGTTAAATCAAAATTATGTTTGTATATTTCCAAAATTATTCCATGAATTTTCAAAACATTGTTCATCCATTCTAGAAATGTTCACCGATTCAAACAAATTGTTAAAAATGTTCATAATTTTTAAAAATTGTTTGCTAATACTATAAGATATTCATGAATTCATAAAATGCTCTTGATTTTAGAAAATATTTGAAAATTTGTTAAAGTGTTCATAAAGTTGAAAAATGTTCATAATTTCAACTATGTTCACGAGTTTAAAAAAATGCTTATAATTTCACGAAATTGAGAGTGATAGTGTATCTTGGTGATGCAGCAAAATGTGATCACGGCATTTGAAGATTATGATTATTTTTCTCCCATTGCAACACACGGGAGGAAGTAGAGGATATCGACGCCTGTGCAGTTGCTGCAACGGTCAACGGTGAAACTGGACAGATAGCCCGCATGGCAAGCGCCGATGCGGCGGACGAGGGGAACGTGTGGTGTTGCACTGAGCACTAGACAGGGGAAGGCGTGGGCTGGGCAGAGGACTCTGTTACTGACCGGTGCAACTGGCGAAGCAGATCAAGAATCTCAGATGTGCCAGCTTTCGGCTATAGGTTACATGATGAAGACTGCAGTAACTAAGATGGGGAACTACAAGTTAAACTGGTCGTATAAAATTATGCTGTCCTAGCAGTGTTTGTTGCTTTTGGAGATCAACTTCCTAGGAATATTTGGCAGAAAATGACATGTTGCCACTGTTATCTGCTATCACGTTTGCCTCCATTGGCACTACCAATCAAGAATCAACAGAGTTGAGGGAACAAATGGTTGCCTTTTGTTTATCTCGTTCAGAAAAGGAAACTCCTGCAGTTCAGTCAAAAAGGAAACCATCTCAATTCTTCATCTCGAGTAGATCTTACGGCTGCTGCACCGTATGTACTTCTTCATCTCTTATATTCTTTTGCAAACCGAGCGAGCGAGGCGAAGAGGATAGAATATGACACATGGGCTCACATGATTAGTGAGAGAAGCGAGTAATCTTGCTCAGGCCATCTTGTTCCAGATACAACAAACAGGTGGAAGGTCGAAATTTACCAGGATTACTAAGTACAAGGTGCCGATTTCGGAGACTGAGAATTCAAGGTCTGATTCCAATGGCCCCTAAGAGTTCAAGGTTTGATGTCAGATAAAGGTGACAACTGACAACTAGGATGCAACAACTTCAAATTTAGATCCCGGGAGAGACTAGTTGTCGGGTTTAAGAAGATTAGAGCCATTCTAAAAATGGGGAGTTAGATCCCAACTTGGAGTATATATTAAAGAAGATAAACCAACTCCATATTTGCCACTCTCGAAAATAATCCACACTTTGTGTACAGCTGAAGCCTAAAGGACTGCATATATGTTCCCTGGAGAGACTAATTGTCGGGTTTTTGTTCCCTGAAGAAACACTTGGCAATTTCTCATCTTGATGTTAACTCTTTACAATTTTTTTATTGTGAAAACAAATAAGCTCCATCGACATGACAGTTTACTTGGTGGTGCTTTGGTATTAAAAATAACCTTATTGACAACATGCAGTTTTGGTGATGACATAGCACACACAGAGTTCATGAATCTAACAGCCGCATTTGTTTTATATGACCTAATAACCATTATAAATCGCCCAGCTGTTCTGAAACCACTATATATGTGTTCTGTCCTACTACGTTATGCAGCCAAGAAGTTGTCACATGAGAAAACAAAATGCAAGAGGAAGCGTTGACATAATGGAGGAAACCAAAGAGACTCGTATTATTTAGGAACCAAGCCATAGGATGTGCGAGTCCAGACCTGGCGGTGTTTGTTTTTGCTGATTTCTCACTACATTCATAATGTTTTTGTTACATTTTCAACTATATGACAAAAGAAGCCCATGGTAGCAATCAGCTGCGACTAATTACAGCCAAAACTACATCCTTCGATGATAGATGTGTTCATAGAGTGCTCATAGGTCAGGTGATGAGAAATCAAGCATCTCCAAAAGTACAGAGGGTGTAAATCACATGGCCAGGCACAATAAAATCATGAGTACTTCTCTTAGATTTAACAATGCTGGTAAAAGGGCACAGCACTAGAGTGTTCAACTTAGCTATCACTGATCGTTTCAAATTGTAGGCCGCTTTTCCCTCCCGTTGTCGTGCTGAACTCACCCATGACTCTGCCGTCCACCCGATTTTCGTGCCCATGGTTGAGCTCATCACCGCAGGGCTTGCACAGGCTCTGTGACGGTCACGACCGGTATGACAGGCAGGGTCTATTTGTCAGGGGTACAAATCCTCTGTTGTAACAACAGTACAGTTACATCGGCTCTCGCATGGACCCGATCCCGCATGTATACGTAGAAAGAAACATATAGAGTCAATACTTAGAATCTGACGGTGGAGCATCCTGCAACCCCTAAAAAGTTATAGGAGTTGATGCTATAATGGATTTAAGGTCTCGCCTTTTAGGGGCTATTGTTACAGACAGAACATACAATCCAAATCGGATTAATCCATTGCAGAATATTTTCCTTCTAGAGATCATGGAAGCATTTGTTGCTTCCGGGGATCATAGCAGTGTTTGTTGCTTCTGGACACTAACTTCCTGAGAATATTTGGCTGAAAATGACATGTTTCCATTGTTATCTGCTATCACGTTTGCCTCCGATTTGCACCACCAATCAACGGAGATGAGGAAAAAATGGTTACCTTTTGTACTTCTCATTTTGTGAAGGAAACTATCTCAATTTTGAAGACTGAAGCATAACACTTTACATACGACAACAGCATATCAGCAATACCAAACACATGTACTACTTCTGCCTTACAAGAATGAACAATAGATGGATGGAAAATAATGATTTGACATTCAGAAAATAATGATTTCTGAATGTTTTTGTTCCCTGGAGTAACATTTGAGAATACCTCATCTTAATGTTAACCATTTATATTTTTAAATGTGAATAAAAAATGAGCTTTGTCAACATGACAGTTTAGTTCATGGTGTTTTGTAGGAAAAAAAACTTATTGACACAGAGTTTTTGTGATGACACAACCCAGCATAGAGTACATGAATCTTAAAATTGCACTTGTTCTGCATGACCTAATAACCATTATAAATTTTCCAGCTGTTCTGAAACCACTATATGTGTTTTGTACATTGTGCTGCCAAGAAGTTGTCATATGTGCAAACAGAATGCAAGCGCTAGGAGATTGGAGGAAACTAAAGGGGCTCGCTATATTTAGGAACTAAGGCATAGCATGTGTGAATGTGGACCACTTGACGTCTGCTTTTGCAGATTGCTGACTATATGCATACCATTTTTATTTTGTTTCTAACCATATGGCAAAAGAAGTCCATGGCAACAATTAGTTGCAACGAATTACAAGCACAACTGCATCCTTCGATGATACATTTGTTCAGTAGACAGCTGGTCACAAATCGTCTTCTAAAGAGCAGAGGCTTAATTCACATGGCTGGGCATAAATAAATTGAGAGACCACATACTTTTTGTAGATTTAACAATGCTAGTACAATGACATAATACTAGCGTGTGCAACTTTTTATACAGAGTACCTCCCTTTATTTTGAACATATACTCGTATGTTCTGTATCATTTGGTCCACCTAGCATAAACATGTTTTTTCTCTCATTACAGTTGTTGCTTGTGGAGATCAAGTTCCTGGTAATAATTGACACAAAAGGACATGTTGCCATTGTTATCAGTCATCATGTTCGTCTCCAATTGCACTATCAATCAACAGAGATGAGGAAAAGAAATGGTTGCCTTTTGTTCTTCTCATGTGAAGGAACCTATCTCAGTTCCGAGGACTGAAGTGGAAGACTTTACAAACAATAGCAACAGATCAGCAATTCCAAACATGTACTTCTGCATTACAACAATGAACAACAGATGGATGGAAAAATGATTTAACATTCAGAAAGAAATGATTCAGATCAGCAATTCCAAACATGTACTTCTGCATTACAACAATGAACAACAGATGGATGGAAAAAATGATTTAACATTCAGAAAAAAATGATTTTGTATGTGTTCCCTGGAGCAACATTTGACAATACCTCATCTTCATGTTAACCGTTTATACTTTTTGTCGTGGATAAAAAGTGTGCTCCATCAACATGCAAGTTAGTTGACGGTGTTTTGGTAAACAAAAATAGACATGCAGTTTCTGTGATGACACAACCTCACATGGAGTGCATGAATTTAACAACTGCATTTGTTCTATGTGACCTAGTAATCATTATAAATTGCCCAGCTCTTCCAAGCCACTATAGGCTGCCAATAAGTTGTCATGTAAAAGCAAGATGCAAGTTAGTTCTTGGGAGATTGGAGGAAACCAATGAGAATCATATTATTCAGGAACTAAGGCATAGCATGTGCGAATGCAGATTATATAAGGTTTGTTTTTGCGGCTTGCTGACTACATGGATACCATTTTTATTTCATTTTAAAACATGTGGCAAAAGAAGCCCGTAGTAGCATTTAGCAGAGAGAATTACAACCACAACCATGATGTGGTCACAATCAAGGTCATGGCATTATCAGCCAATCTTGTAAAGAGCAGAGGTGTAAATCACATGGCCGGGCATAAATAAACAAAGAGATCCGGATGCTGTTTGGTTCCCAGCACCTCACATTAGGCAAGTTTGATCAAGTTTGGTGGTTCTTTGATTCTAGCCATACCTAAGGCAAGAATTATTTTTTATGAGCAGTAGACACCACACGTCATAGACATAAAAAGTATGGCAAGATTCCCTAAGGCAAGCCAAAGTGTGGGTAAGAATTTAAGCAACTCAAGTAAGTGTGGCAAAATAACGTGGCAATACATGGCAAAAATAGTCACAATCCAAACGGCCCCCAATACTTTTTCTAGATTCAACGATGCTAGTACAATAACAGAGCACTAGCGTGTACATCTTGTCTTCTTGTATATAGTACAATTTTTTGAACATATACAGTATTTTGTCTTCTTGTACATAGTACTGATTTTTGAACATATACAGTATGTTTCCGTGCCATCCGGTCCACTAGCACAAAGAAAACCGCACAAGGAACACATTTACAAATCGAAAGATTAAAAGAACAAACAACCCAAAAGACAGCATTATTCAGATTCTCATCACCTAGTGTGCGGTGCAAGTTATCTGATCCTGTGATCCATGACCCAAAACTTATCATTTTCAATCCTTAATCAACTAGTAGAATGATCATGGCGTCATTGTGTCATGTGGGGCACGTCTTACAGACGTGGGCCGCGCGGCCAGGAGCAGCCGACGGCCGCATCAGGCAAGGCGCAGGCTGGACAGGAGTCCTGATCCGGGCACATTAGTTCCTAGACTAGTTTGTTTCGTATAGGTTTCTAGTTTGTTATTAGCCCATGGGGCCTTTATATATCAGATAGTTAGCACCCTTTAGGGACAAGCAATAAAGTTATTTCCTTCTATCTTCTCCTCCCGCATCATAGAGCAGCCAGGCAAAAACCCTAGCGCTCCTATCCACCGCGACTACGAACTACGTAGTCGAGGTCCTACTGTCTTGGGCACCGAGGCCCTTGACAACTTGGTATCAGGTTCCAGGCGATCCTCCTCCTCGTCCACACTCCATCCGCCGGCCGCTTTCCCCCCTGTGTCCGCGCCCAGCTCCCCGACATCGCCACAATCCGCTGCCGCCTCGGTCACTTCCGGCATGGCAGAACCGACCACCGCGGATCTGGCTAAGATGATCGAGGCCTTGACGGCCACGGTGACGTCCCTGCAGTCGTCCGTCACCGCACTCCAGAAGGACAAGTCCTCCTCCTCGTCCAGCGCTGACGCCGCCCATGATGGGCAGCACCACAATGATCGGCCGCCCAGGTTCCAGAAGATGGACTTCCCCAAGTTCGACGGCAAGTCTGATCCGCTCGCCTTCATCAACAGATGCGAGTCCTTCTTCCATCAACAACGGATCGCCGAGGAGGAGAAGGTGTGGATGGCGTCCTACAATCTCGAGGGTCCTGCCCAACTATGGTATATGCAGGTCCAGCGCGACGAGGGCACACCTCCGTGGCGCCGCTTCTCCGAGCTGCTCAATCTCCGCTTCGGGCCACCGCTGCGCGCTAACCCGCTGGGCGAACTAATGGCGTGCAAACGCACGACGTCCGTCGTCGACTTCCAGGAGCGGTTTGAGGCACTCCTTCCCCGGGCAGGCACCTTATCCGAGACACAGAAAGTGCAGATCTTCACCGCGGGACTCCAGCCACCCCTCAGCCTCGACGTGGAGATCCATAACCCACAGTCCCTCGCCATCGCCATGAGCCTCGCCCGCAAATTGGAGCTGCGCGACCAGTGCGCGCTTTCCGCCGCGCCACCGGTGCGTTTTCCACAGAAGGGCATCCTGCCGACACCAGGACCACGCCTCGCGCCCCCCGCTCCGGCCCCACCAGCAGCACCTCAGCAGGGCCACAATCTGCCGGACGGACGCCCAATCAAGCGTCTCTCCCAGACAGAGATGGAGGAACGCCGTCGCCTGGGCCTTTGCTTCAACTGTAACGAGAAGTTTGGCAGGGGCCACAACCGCGTGTGCCAGCGCATCTTTCTCCTCGACTTAGCGCCGGACGACGACGACGATGACGCGGCCTCCGCCACTGATGATGCATCGCGGGCCGATCCTCAAATCTCGCTCCACGCGATCGCCGGCGTGCGCACGAGTGAAACCATGCAGATGCAGATTACTCTCGGAGGTGTCTCCCTCCTCGCCCTGATCGATTCAGGCTCCACCCACAACTTCATCGCCGAAGAGGCGGCCGCTCGTGCTACGTTACCGCCCCCCACCACAGAGAAGATGCGCGTCACGGTGGCCAACGGCGAGCGCGTTCCGTGCCAGGGCGCGTACCGCGTCGTGCCCTTCCGCATCGGCCACGAGGAGTTCGCGGAGGATTTCCTCGCCTTGCCGCTCGCGGGCTACGACATCGTCCTGGGCACGCAGTGGCTGGCGTCGCTCGGACCGATCCTGTGGGATTTCCGAGCCCTCTCCATGACATTCTGGCGGCGGGGCCATCGGGTGTGCTGGCACGGCATTGCAGGACCGGACGGGCCAGCCCTAAAATCATGCAGCGGCCGCGACTTCCTGGACGCCATCATCACCGAGTTCGACGGCATCTTCGCCGACCCCTCCAGCGTGCCACCGCCCCGCAGCCGCGATCACGGCATCACCCTGCTACCTGGTTCCGCCCCGGTGGCCGTCCGTCCGTATCGATACCCGGCCGCGCACAAGGACGAGCTGGAGCGTCAGTGCGCCGCCATGCTCGCCCAAGGTATCATCCGTGCGAGTTGTTCCGCATTCTCGTCCCCGGTACTGCTGGTCCGCAAGGCCGATGGGTCCTGGCGCTTCTGCATCGATTATCGCGCCCTGAACGCCATTACTGTCAAGAATGCGTTCCCGATTCCGGTGGTGGACGAACTCCTCGACGAGCTACGGCACGCTCGTTTCTTCACCAAGCTCGATTTACGTTCCGGCTACCACCAGGTGCGGATGCGTGCGGAGGACATCCCGAAGACAGCTTTCCGTACTCATGACGGCCTCTACGAGTTTCTGGTGATGCCGTTCGGACTTTGCAACGCGCCGGCCACGTTCCAGGCCCTCATGAATGATCTGCTGCGGCCATACCTGCGCCGTTTTGTTCTCGTCTTCTTTGACGACATCCTCATTTTCAGCGAGACATGGGCTGACCATCTACGACATGTGCGCACCGTCTTCACGGTCCTGCACCAGCATCGGCTCTTCGTCAAGCGCTCCAAATGCGCGTTCGCCGTTGAATCAATCGCATACCTGGGTCACACCATCTCCGCTGCAGGCGTGGCCATGGATCCGGAAAAGGTGCAGGCAGTGGCGGACTGGCCGCAACCACGCTCGGCGCGCGCGGTTCGGGGCTTTCTCGGCCTTGCGGGGTACTACCGCAAGTTTGTCAAGGACTTTGGCGTGGTTGCCGCGCCCCTGACGGCCCTCCTTCGCAAGGATGGTTTCTCTTGGTCGCCGGAGGCGGCAGCAGCTTTTAACACCCTCAAGACGGCAATCACCACGGCTCCCGTCCTCACGTTACCGGATTTTACACGGCCGTTCATCGTCGAGTGTGACGCATCGACGTACGGTTTCGGGGCCGTCCTTCTTCAAGACCACCACCCGGTGGCTTTCTTTAGCCGGCCAGCCGCGCCACGTCACCGTTCCCTGGCAGCGTATGAACGGGAACTCATCGGCCTGGTGCTCGCGATTCGCCACTGGAGGCCGTACCTATGGGGGCACCAGTTTGTGGTAAAAACGGATCATTACAGCCTCAAATTTCTGCTTGACCAGCGTTTGGCCACCATCCCGCAGCATCATTGGGTTGGCAAACTCCTGGGATTCGACTTTACGGTGGAGTACAAGGCAGGTAGTACCAACACGGTGGCGGATGCACTTTCCCGCCGCGACACGGAGGAGACGACGATCATGGCGGTCTCGGGGCCTCGTTTCGACTTCATCAATCTCCTCCGGCAAGCGACGTCCACTGATCCGGCGCTCGTCACACTGCGGGAGGATATCACGGCAGGTGCGCGACAACAGCCTTGGGCGCTCTCCGACGGCCTCGTTACTTTCAACGGCCGCCTCTACATTCCGCCGTCATCCCCGCTACTCCAGGAGATTCTCAGTGTCGTGCACGATGATGGGCATGAAGGCGTCCTGCGCACATTGCATCGTCTCCGCCGCGATTTCCACGCACCTAACCTTCGCAAGACGGTGCAGGAGTACGTCCGCAATTGCGGTACCTGCCAGCGGTACAAGTCCGAGCACTTGCACCCCGCTGGGCTGCTACTGCCGCTGCCGGTGCCCACGGGCGTGTGGACTGACATCGGCATCGACTTCGTGGAAGCGCTTCCTCGCGTAGGCGGGAAGTCTGTCATCCTCACCGTGGTGGATCGCTTCAGCAAGTATTGCCATTTTGTGGCGTTAGCCCACCCATACACGGCAGAGTCAGTGGCACAGGTGTTCTTCGCTGAGGTTGTTCGTCTCCATGGCGTGCCGCAGTCCATGGTCTCTGACCGCGACCCAGTCTTCACCTCCGCTTTTTGGCGAGAGCTCATGCGCCTCACGGGGACAAAGCTGCACATGACGTCAGCATTTCACCCGCAGTCGGATGGTCAAACGGAGGCTGCTAACAAGATCATTGTGATGTATTTACGGTGTCTTACCGGGGATCGTCCCAAGCAGTGGCTCCGGTGGCTTCCCTGGGCTGAGTACATATACAACACCGCCTACCAGACAGCAACCCAAGAGACTCCGTTCAAGCTTGTGTATGGCCGTGACCCTCCCACTATTCGCTCTTACGAGCCCGGCGACACACGGGTAGCTGCAGTGGCCAGGAGCATGACTGAGCGCGACGAACTTATCGAGGACGTCCGCTATCGTCTACAACAGGCACAGGCGGTCTATAAGTCCTACTACGACAGACGTCATCGGGACATTCGGCATGAGGTGGGCGATTGGGTTTGGCTTCGCCTTCGACAGCGCGCCGCGTCCTCTCTCAACTTGCCAACCAGGGGCAAGCTCAAGCCACGATTCTATGGGCCGTACCGCATTTCAGAAGTGATCAACGACGTGGCATACCGTCTTGAGCTTCCGGCACGCTCGCGCCTCCATGACGTGTTCCACGTGGGCCTCCTCAAGAAGTTCTTCGGCATTCCTCCAACTACACCGCCGGGATTGCCTTCGATCCACAACGGGGCGGCTGTTCCAGAACCAGAGCGCGTGACTCGTGCGCGCCTAGCACGCGGCGTTCGCCATCTACTCGTCCACTGGAAGGGTGAAGCAGCTTCGTCAGCTACATGGGAGGATCTTGACAGTTTCGTCGAGCGCTACCCCGCTTTTCAGCTCGAGGACGAGCTGCTCGTCGAGGGGGGGAGAGATGTCATGTGGGGCACGTCTTACAGACGTGGGCCGCGCGGCCAGGAGCAGCCGACGGCCGCATCAGGCAAGGCGCAGGCTGGACAGGAGTCCTGATCCGGGCACATTAGTTCCTAGACTAGTTTGTTTCGTATAGGTTTCTAGTTTGTTATTAGCCCATGGGGCCTTTATATATCAGATAGTTAGCACCCTTTAGGGACAAGCAATAAAGTTATTTCCTTCTATCTTCTCCTCCCGCATCATAGAGCAGCCAGGCAAAAACCCTAGCGCTCCTATCCACCGCGACTACGAACTACGTAGTCGAGGTCCTGCTGTCTTGGGCACCGAGGCCCTTGACACATTGTCATCTGCTACCATAGCAAAGCTAAAGTGTTCGTTTGAATTGTCATATCAGCACAATATTTGTTGCTTCTGGAGATCAACTTCCTTGAAAAAGACATTATGCCATTGTTATTGGCCATCATGTTTGCCTCCATACTGGATCGGGCGGCGGAGGCGTCACTCCACCTCCATATATCGCTGGAACGAGTGGGCAGAGTACTCTGTTTTATGATCCCAAATTGGATTTAAAACATCAGCAATCATTTTAATCGGACCTAAAATGCAAATGTGGCGTCATTTGACTTGGTCTTTGTTCACAACGTTCTGGGACGTGTAAGGATTGCTTAAAAAATCTGTTTTATTTATAGATGATGGGTGCAACTGGCCGAGCAGAGCAAGAATTTGGTACCCAACCACTGATAATTGCCAAACATGCCAACATTAGGAATCATTTATAGAGCAATTAATTAGAAGTGCCGGATTTTGGCTAGAGGTTAGACCTTTTAAGCCATTGTTATTAAACCTCCAAAAACGTTGTGAACAAAGACCAAATCAAATGACGCCACATTTGCATTTTGAAGTACTCAAGTCTTTCCTTGTAAGAAAACTGAATTGAAAATGTTTCCATGGTTCCCTGAAATTGCACGAAGATGGGGCGTTGCAAGTTAAACTGATCGTCTGAAATTGTGCTACCATAGCAGTGTTTGTTGCTTCTGGAGATCAACTTCCTGGAAATATTTGGCTGAAAATGACATGTTGCCATTGTTATCTGCTATCACGTTTGCCTCCATTTTGCACTACAAATCAACAGAGATGAGGAAAGCAAAAGGTTGCCTTTTGTTCCTTCTCACTCGGTCAAGGAAACTACCTCAGTTCTCAAGACTGAAGCATAATGGCGCAACACAGGTACTACCTCTGCCTTACAAGAATGAACAACATATGGATGGAAAACAGTCACCCAACGCACTAGTTTACTTACTACTGCTTTATTCTACTCCCTCCGTCCCAAGTCCCAACGTTTTTGACGCTACACTAGTGTAAAAAACGCTCTTATATTATGGGACGGAGGGAGTAGATTATAACATGTATGGAAACATATGGAAATCCAAACGACGGTTTATTCTGTACCAGCTTATTCTAGATTACAGCATGTGATCTTCCCAAGCACACAAAGTGATAACTGAGAAAGGAATTATTGGTGTAACAAACAATAGACAGACAATAGTTGCTTGATGGAACAACAATTATTGACAACTTGATGTTAACCATTTATTATTTCTAATTCCGAATAAAAATGTGCTCCATCAACATGACAGTTTACTTGATGGCGTTTTGGTAAAAAAAAAATCTATCTTATTGACAACACGGAGTTTTTGTGATGACACAGCCACCAGACAGAATGCATGAATCTAACAATTGCATCTGTTATGTGTGACCTGATAACCATTATAAATTGCCCGGCTATTCTGAAACCGGTATGTGTGTTCTGTCGTACTACATTGTGCACCCAAGAAGTTGTCTTATTTAAAAACAGAATGCAAGAGTAAGTGCTGAGAGAATGGAGGAAACCAAAGAGACACGTATTATTTAGGAACTAAGACATGTCATGCTTAATTGGAGAGTTCTTGGGTTTTGTTTTTGTGGATTGCTGACTGTATACATACAATTTTTATTACATTTTCAACCATATGTAAAAAGAAGGCAATAGTAGCAATGAACTGCAGGGAATTACAACCACAATTACATCCTTCGAAGATACATCTATTGGTAGACAGCAGGCCACAAAGAAGGTCTTAACAATATCAAACAATATCCTTAAGAGCAGAGGTGTAAATCACATGGCCAAGCATAAATAAATCAAGAGATCACACACTTTTTTTGGAATTAAAAATGCTAGTACAAGGACAGAGCACTAGCGTGTGCAACTAGCTATCCCCTATTGTTGGTCTGATCATTTTAAAATTGTGTATCGTGGCTCATATCAATGGTTGTTGCTTCTGGAGATTAACTTCTGGAAATAATTGGCAGAAAAGGACATGTCACCATTGTTATCAGTCATCATGTTTGTCTCCAATTGCACTATCAACCAAATAATGGTTGCCTTTTGTTCCTTCTCGGTGAAGGAAACTATCTCAGTTCTGAAGACAAAAGCAACAGGCCAACAATACCAGACACAAGTGCTACTACTTTCTGCCTTGCAAGAATGAAAAGCAGATGGATGGAAAATAACGATTTAACACTCACAATTTGCAATGAAGACATGACGAGCACAGATAATCAATTCACAACTTGGGAGCTTTATTTGGTTCTGGCTTATTCTAGATTACAACATTTGGCACAAATGATGGGATGTAGCTAATTTCAACAGTAAATTGGTAAATGAGAAATAAAATGTGATGTGATAGCATACTGTAAACAACAATAGATACTAGACAATAAGAGCATCACGGAACAACCTTGGAAGCCTTCATCTTATCGATCCAAGCGTTGAAGGAGTTGACGGTGTTACGGAAGCCGAGGAACCCATGCTCCTTGCTCTTGTTCATGTTGTCCAAATGCTCAATGTCGATACTGAACATGGCATCGACGAACCACCAACTGGTGATCTCCTCGAGCTCGGTCGTGACAAGCTCGTTCTCCTGGAGGATCTCCGTCCACACCGCCTCCTTCCCGGCCATGGCGTCAGCGAGGGAGAACCGGCTGTCCTCCCCCTCGTACCCTGCCCACTCCACCCCGAAGCGCTCAGCCAGCATCGGCCAGAGCTGCTTCCACTTGAACACATCCCCATTGCTGCAATTGAAAGCCTCGTTCTTGGCGAACGGGTCGACGGCCGCCCAGATCTCGTGCTCGGCGACGAGGTCGGCGTCCGAGGCGTCGGTGAAGCCCTCCCATGCGACCTTGCAGCCGGGCCACCGCAGCGTGGTACCCTCCTTGCGGCAGATGGCGGCGTAGACACACAGGCTGCCCATGACGTTCATGGCGCTGCGGGGGGAGAAGCCGAAGATGACGGTGGGGCGGTGCACGGACCAGGTGACGGCGCCGTCGCGGCCGGAGACGTGGTCGAAGAGCACGTCCTCCAGGTCGTAGTAGAAGTTGGGGTGGTCGAGCCGGGGCATGTCCTCGGTGTAGGGCGGGTCGGGGGCGGGGATCTTGCCGATGGCCTCGAACGGCCCCACATAGTGCTTGCGGCCGGTCTGGAGGCAGACGTGGGCGAGCGCGGGGCAGCCGGGCACGACGACGGAGAGCACGTTGCGGAGCATGCCGGCGTTGACCTCCCGGTTCCGGTCCTCGGTCTCGTGGCTGGACCACGCGGCGTAGAAGACGTGGGTGACGTCGGAGAGCGGCGTCAGGGCGTCCCTGACGGCGGCGGCGTCGGCGAGGTCGAGCTGGAGGTGCGTGACGGCGGGGGACGGCGGCGGGGTGGACCAGCCGGGCGGCGCGCGGCGGGAGACGGCGTAGACCTTCCAGGGCCCGCCCGGGGTGTCGTCCCGCGGGAGGATGTCGAGGAGGGAGGTGCCGACGATCCCCGTGGAGCCGAGGATGAGCGCCACGCTCTGGAAGGTGGGCTCGGCCGCCGCCGCTCGCTCGTCCTGCCGCTTCTTGACCGCGCCCACCGCGCCCGCCCACCACCAGCTCATCGCGGGGGCGGAGTGGATCTGGGGAGAGGGGGGCTAGGGACTGGCCGCGGGCAGCTTGGTCGTCCCGGGGTGTGGTGGTGGGGGGCGGAGAGCGGAGGTGGCCGTCGGAGGCGGCGAGATCGGGCGGTGGGGGGAGGGGAGCGCCGGCTGGATCTGGGGATAATGGGGGGAGAGTGGAGTTGTTGGGGTGCTTCCACCGTGTGCGTTGCGTGGCGTGGGATGGCAATCGGGGTGGATGTGTGGGGTATGCGCTGTCGTTTGGCTTGTTTGTTGTCGACGAGCGCTGGACGGTGGGGAACGATCGGCAAAGCAAGGAGATCGTTGTCGAGTGTCGTGGCCCGGTGGTGAAAGACATTGACGGTCGAGGAGCCGCGCATCGTCGTCTTGGTCTGTAGACCCTACCGTACACCTGCCGTTGTGCAGTTCCGTCTCTTCTTTCTCCATTGCATCTCTCCCAATAGCACGTTCCCCACAAAATATATATAATTACATGGGTACACTTTGTTTGACTGCCTTCATTGGAAAGCTTAGTATTGAAATGGCATGAATACAAATTCATCTGCTTGGTTGTTCACTAAATTGGTGCTAGAAATGCCTTCGAGGTTTCAACGCCAACTCATGATTGGATGGCAATCGTTGGAATTGCATACATGTATTCTCATGAAGATTATTCCTTGTTCTACATGACTCAAAAATGAAGTCTACAAACATGTGACTATGATTGAATGAATATATAGTGGTAAGAATAATAAATATTCTAGAAATGCATCACAAAAACAGAAAATGGTCACAGTCTCTTACGATAACATAACACAAATTCTAAACAAGAACAAATAGCATGTACACTCAATATCGTTTCTTGCATAACATAAATCACAACAGTTCAAATAGATAGGCCAAACTGCTTAACATAAACAATACATGGCAGTAGTCCATTGGTAGTTCAAGTTGAAAAAGACATAAAAGAACACA
>NC_041385.1:842081189-842135244 GCF_002162155.2 Triticum dicoccoides | reverse complement strand
ACACACACACACACACACACACACACACACACACACACACACACATCAACAAAGCATCAATTCTCAAGGCAACTTAGCAGCCATGTCTTCCTCATTGTGATGGGCGCTCCATCAGAGCTTGAAACATACGATCATTGAGTACCAATTTCCCATAACATCGCCGAATGTCTTGCTCAGCTAAATCAGGTATCAACTTAAGTGCCCCAAGTTTTTCACCGGAGTAATAACCTTTGGTGGTGGAATGCTCATTTGTCTTTAAAGCATCAACTATATCATTCTTCATATCTCTCCAAGCATGCAACGAATAGCATCACCTGTTCTTGTCTCTTTGGTGCAAATTTTGGAGAGACTTCAATTGGTTCTGCTAATTGCTTTGCAGCAATCCCAACATTTGTCTTGCCACCATCACCATTAGCAGGATATTTTGGATATATGATAGCCATGGACTCTCGGTTCTTGATAACTTTGGTCTTGTAAGACTTTATCTCCTTGAATTCCTAGTTAGCCTGCACAATAAACACAAAGCAATATTAAAGTTGTTGCCTTGTTATTTTACTCATGCAAAGCATATAAAGAATGTGTATTCATGGTGGTTACCTCCACATATCTAGCCCAAACATCATCATTATCAATTGATAGCTTATTATTTATCCAATCCCAGCCAAACCCACTTTGAGAAATGATCTTGGTAACAACCTCATAGTGCTTGTTGAAAGTCCTCAGACTTCCACTTATGCTCTCCTTTGTGATATCCTTACTGCACTTGTCCTTCACATGCTTTATGGCAACAATGTACCATGTTGGAAATATGCCCTAGAGGCAATAATAAAATGGTTATTATTATATTTCCTTGTTCATGATAATTGTCTTTCGTTCATGCTATAATTGTGTTATCTGGAAATCGTAATACATGTGTGAATGCATAGACCACAACATGTCCCTAGTGAGCCTCTAGTTGACTAGCTCGTTGATCAATGGATGGTTACGATTTCCTGACCATGGACATTGGATGTCATTGATAACGGGATCACATCATTGGGAGAATGATGTGATGGACAAGACCCAATCCTAAGCATAGCACAAGATCGTGTAGTTCGTTTGCTAGAGCTTTTCTAATGTCAAGTATCATTTCCTTAGACCATGAGATCGTGTAACTCCCGGATATCGTAGGAGTGCTTTGGGTGTACCAAACGTCACAACGTAACTGGGTGGCTATAATGGTATACTACAGGTATCTCCGAAAGTGTCTGTTGGGTTGGCACGGATCGAGACTGGGATTTGTCACTCCGTATGACGGAGAGGTATCTCTGGGCCCACTCGGTAATGCATCATCATAATGAGCTCAATGTGACCAAGTGGTTGGTCACGGGATCATGCATTACGGTACGAGTAAAGTGACTTGCCGGTAACGAAATTGAACGAGGTATTGGGATACAAGCGATCGAATCTCGGGCAAGTAACATACTGATTGACAAAGGGAATTGAATACGGGATTACTTGAATCCTCGACATCATGGTTCATTCGATGAGATCATCGTGGAACATGTGGGAGCCAACATGGGTATCCAGATCCCGCTGTTGGTTATTGGCCGGAGAGCTGTCTCGGTCATGTCTGCGTGATTCCCGAACCCGTAGGGTCTACACACTTAAGGTTCGGTGACGCTAGGTGTCGGTGTCAAAACCGGCGGATCTCGGGTAGGGGCTCCCGAACTGTGCGTCTAGGCGGATGGTAACATGAGACAAGGGACACGATGTTTTTACCTAGGTTCGGGCCCTCTCGATGGAGGTAAAACCCTACTCCTGCTTGATTGATATTGATGATATGGGTAGTACAAGAGTGGATCTACCACGAGATCAAGGAGGCTAAACCCTAGAAGCTAGCCTATGGTATGATTGTTGTTCGTCCTATGGACTAAAACCCTTCGGTTTATATAGACATCGGAGAGGGCTAGGGTTACACAGAGTCGGTTACAGTGGTAGAAGATCTACATATCCGTATTTCCAAGCTTGCCTTCCACGCCAAGGAAAGTCCCATCCGGACACGGGATGAAGTCTTCAATCTTGTATCTTCATAGTCTTGGAGTCCAGCCAATGATGATAGTTCGGCTATCCGGACACCCCCTAGTCCAGGACTCCCTCAGTAGCCCCTGAACCAGGCTTCAATGACGACGAGTCCGGCGCGCATATTGTCTTCGGCATTGCAAGGCGGGTTCCTCCTCCGATTAATTCATAGAAGATTGTGAACACCAGGATAGTGTCCGGCTCTGCAAAATAAATTCCACATACCACCGTAGAGAGAATAAATTCCACAACCAAGCCTTTACTCAAATCGTTTTTATTATTCCACCTCAGCGCGTTTAGCGAAGCGGTTTCCTTGGCACGTCTTGTCGAAGCAGAGATCGTGTCCCCTTATTCCGGGATTCTCATCAATACGGACATGGGTAACCCAACCGCGCCCGTTGCCCCGCCCCCTCCATCGAAGGCGAGTTCCAAACGGTCACGGTGACGGCTCTTGGTATTCTCCCTCTTTATAATGAGACCAAAGCCTGTCCCTTTCCTTCGATCCTCAATCGAATCCGCCCCTCGCCCCGAGTTCCAACACCCAAGGATCCAGATTCGGGCGCTTCGGACCTTCGACAATGTCCGGCTCCGACCTACAGGGCCGGTTGATGCCCTCTTCCGTCACGGAAGAAGACGTGCTAAAGCTGAGAGACGCCAGGTACCTAACCTACGAGATTTCGCATAGGTTGCCCGCCCAAGGGCAAGTCATTCCCACTCTCGAGCCTGGTGAGAGCGTCGTGTTCGTGTCTCACTTCCGTCGGGGTTTAGGCTTCCCGATGGACCCCTTTGTGAGGGGGCTCATGTTTTATTACGGGCTGGAATTCCATGATTTGGCTCCGGAGTCCATCCTCCACATCTCATCGTTCATTGTTGTCTGCGAAGCCTTACTCCGCACTACCCCTCTCTTCGGTTTGTGGCTCAAAACCTTCAACATGGAGCCGAAGATGATCGAGGGGCGACAGGAAGAGTGCGGAGGGGCAGTTATAAGTAAGAGGGCCGATGCTCCATGGCCCGAGAGCTCTTTTCAAGAGGAGCTCGGCTTGTGGCAACATGAGTGGTTCTATATCACCGCTCCCAGGGGCAGCAGGCAGGTGCCACCACCCGCCTTTCGCTCGGGCCCTCCACAACGGCTGGCATCATGGGTCAACAAAGGGCTTGACTGGGGGCCGTCCAAGGACGTACCAATATTGCAGGGCCGGATTCGAGACCTCCAAGAGAGGGAGATCAATCTAGTTGTAGTGACGCAGGTTATGCTGATTCGGCGCCTTCTGCCCTGCAAACGCCGCCCCCTCCGTCTGTGGGAATTCAATCCGGAGGGTCCGCGAGCTCTTCAACACTTCATGGGTACGACACCCGTGGAGATGTATAAACTGTTCTTCGGATCACAAGAGATGTGTCCGGACTTGACCGAGGACGCCGGCCTAAGCTGCAATCGCCCGGATACTCAAGTAAGTAGTCCTGTGTCCGGACATACCGTCTGTTTGTTTATCATGGATTTGCCTTTTAACCAACTATCCCTTGAACAGGAGTGGATAGCGCAAGCAAAACTGATACGGTGTCCGGCCCCCCTCCCGGAGACCACACCGGATCCCGTGTTAGTCAAGATGCTGGAAGGTTGCGCCTTCAGAAGAGGGCGAAGGGGAATACAGGAAAACTACCGCCTCTGCTGAGGAGGCTCTCAAGAAAGGGGGGATCGAGAATCCCTCCCTCCGGGGGGAGAAGAGGACCGCTTTCGAAGATCCGGAGGCCAAGGCCTCAAAGCAGGGGAAGAAATCTTCACCGGAGGGTCCTGTGCCAGGAGAAGCCCCGGCCGCACTATTTCCCCTAGGGAATCGGCCCTCCAGCGAGCCATAAGTAGAAAAATGGGAGTTTCATAATAAGGGACATCCCTGTTTTTATTTCTGAGGATAACCGAAGTTCTTAACATGTAGTTCGGATCTCAGCCCTTCTCAGCAGAGCTCATCTTCGGGTGATCTTCGTTCGGAGATGATGGAGAGCGAGACGCCTCCATCTGCCACACCGTCAGGCGGGGCGGACGACCCTGAGGTGTCGTTGCGGAGGGTCTCCCCGAGTCTGGCGGGGCCGGAGAGTTCGGCACCAACTGGTGTACGGCCGGAGGAGCTGAAGGATCTGCTCGAGAGGGCGTCCATCTCAGAAGATCACCGTACATTAATGAGTACGGTGATTGAAAGGATTTCATCCGCTGAGAGCGGGTTGCGTGAAGCCGTCAGAAGTTTACTGACGGGGTTTGAGGTACATAAAAATGACATACCTTTTGAAAGTTTTGCACATAGAGTGCACCCTGTATAGATAGTAGCCCCTGAGACTCGGTACGTTGTCGGAAATGACGGTGTGCCGAGGATCATGATCTCAGTGTTAAGATGTCGCCGTTCCTATTCAGGGGGCGGAGCGTTCGGTGGCCAGCCGGACTGATAGAGTTGCCGAACTGAAGCGGCAACTCGACGTTGCGGATGCGGACATCGCGCTGGTCAATAAACGACTTGACGAGTCACAAGGTAAGTGGCTTCTCCGCAGTCACCTGTTAGGGAGCTGATGCCCACGCCTTACAACATGTATGCTTGATGCAGATGGCGCCGCTGCTATGGAGGGCCTTCGGGCAGAGCTTGCTCGAGCCAAGGAGCAAGCCAGAAAGAGTGATGCGGCTGCCTCGAAGGCAGCCGAAGAGCTAAAAGCCGAAAAGGCTGCTCACTGCCGAAGCAGGGAGGAGATGCCCGAAATGGCCATGAAACTGAAGGATGCGACTGACCGCTGTGAGTTTCTTGAAAGAGAACGCCGAGCGGAGCGAGAGGACCTGAAGAAGGCCACTGCCAAAGCCAAAGATGCTCGCTCTGCGATGAGGGCCATAAAGGAGGAGCTGCGTCAGGCCGGGGATATCGCGGCTGGAAAGCCCTTTCTGCTGCGTAGGAAGTTCACGGACCCGAAGTATGCTCAGTTGGGCCAGTTGTGGGGTGCGGAGGATGCTTATCTGAATTTGGCGGCGAGTGCGGCGGACGCGGTCGTGCACTTCTGAAGCCAAAAGGATCACGAAATGGAAGAGCTTTTTTGGTCTCAATTCCATAGTTCGAAGCGTCCACTTCCGTTGACCGATCGGTTGGCTGAGTGGGCTGAGCTGAACAGGTTGTCCGGACTTGCCATGAAGGATGTCGTGGCTCATCTGTGGCCGGACATGCCCAAGCTGAAGAGTTATCTTGGCTTGGTGCAGCAGTTCCTTGATGCGATGCCGCATATCAAGGCGATGAAGCGGTCGGCATGCATAGAGGGTGCACGGATGGCTCTCGCCCGTGTCAAGACATGCTGGGCAGAGATGGATGCCACCGATGTTGCATCCCGAGTTTCGGACAGAAGCCGATTACCCGCCGAACACTATTTTTGAGGAAGTCCTGCCGGGCGCTCGTTTAATAGAGTCGCAGTGCTCAAAAAATGTTATGTTCAAATGACATGTATGATTTGTAAAACCATATTTATAATATAAGGGCTTTTTATACTTGTGCGCTCAAGTATTGAAATATCTCCTGTGCGGCCGTTAATGTATATATATATATATATATATATATATATATATATATATATATATATATATATATATATATATATATATATATATATATATATATATATATATATATATATATAACCTGAAAGATGGTAGTCTTCAGCTTCAGCCCCCACGCACATGGTGCGGGGGTGTTTGCAAAAAAGCGCATTTTCACACTTAATCCAACGTCTTGGTCCTGTGAAGGAGGTGATAGCGTAGCAAACTAGGCAACCGGACTATAATGCTTTATCACTTTCACTTAGCCATAGGAGTTCGATGGTGGGGCTACTATATAGCCCCTAGGGGCACCGCGCTCTCCGAACTCGGGACGCGTCTGTGCCTGACCGGGAAATGGTCCTTCGTCAAAGTGGGGGAATTCTAAACATTCCGGTGGTCGATCGAGTGGTTGACCAGTCTCTCGCTATATCATGACAGACAGTTTTCGGCTTTCTCTACTGAGGCGCTCGCCCGGCCGAACCGGGGCGCAATCACAGTAGTTCTCCTGATGTCGCGTTAGCCGATAGAGCGGAACGTAAGGAAGCAAAACACAGGAGCCGGGCAAACCCAACATTTGACCAAAGACATGATTCGGAGCTGATGCATATAAGGCCTAACTCGAGACGCCGAACACTCCCTAAGGTATTCGGTCTTTATGATAACGGGAACAACAATGCCCTAAGCCCCTAGTGTCCAGGTACGCGCGAAAACTTCTGGCGCAGCCGATGCCAAAACGCCAGCCTCCTCCTCGGTTATGATAAGAAACTGGGGGATGTGTATCAACAAGAGACAGTAAAAAAGGTTTACGCAGGGTCTTAATCTGAAAAGAATCCTTGTAACGGGTCCCTGCTCCACGTCTGCGCCTGTGTCTCCGTTGTGCTGTATCCTAGACGGGTGTAGCACATTGTTCATCTGTAAAAGGAGAAGAACTTAGTTTGGAAAAAGAGTGTGCGAAATATGTATTTAAAACAGAGCATGATTAAAAAATGAATAAAATTGAGCTTTATTGGCTCTCATTGTTCATGCGTGCAGCCCCTTGTAAGGGGGTACGTGGCTAGTAAGCCCCTTGGTTATTTATACCGGACTCGTCTAACCGTGTCCGGGGTCTGAATGACCTGTTTTAGGAGCTTTGATCAGCAAAGCCGGATTAGTGTGTGGCTGTCAAGGCAGCCTCACGTTCTTCCGCGGTCGAGGAACGCTCGAAGTTACCTTTTAATGAGATGATACCGCGTAGACCGGGCATTTTAAGTGTAAGAGATGCGTAATGCGGTATTGCGTTAAAGCGAGCGAAAGCTTCGCGTCCCAATAGTGCTTGATGGCTACTTTTAAATGGGGCGATGTGGAAGATTAGCTTTTCGCGACGGAAGTTGTCGGATGAACCGAACATGACTTCTAGTAGGAAGGAGCCCGTACAATTGGCATGAGGGCCTGGCGTTACTCCTTTGAAGGAAATGTTGCTATGGCGGATTTTGGTAGGGTCTATCCCCATTCTGTGGATTGTGTCCTGGTATAGCAGGTTTATATCGCTGCCGCCATCCATTAGGACTTGTGTAAATTATAGTCCGTCGATTATAGGATCCAATATCAAAGCAGTCCATCCTGCATTTCGAATACTTCTGGAGTAATCCTGATGGTCGAAAGTAATTGGTTTTGACATCCAATTTCGGGACTCCGCTGGGGTGGACCGTGCAGCGCATACTTTAGTAGGTGCCGCCCTATTTTTCCTTGTTATCACTTGAAGTGAGTTTACTGTTTTGACTTCTTGAGGGAAGTTCTTTTGTTTTCCGGCGCTCTGCTTGTGGGGTTCGTCATCGTCCTCGCTTGGTGTGTCGATCCCCTTGTGTTCGGCGTTAAGTTGGTCGGACTGCTTGAAGACCCAACAATCTCTGTGGGTATGGTTTGCAGGCTTCTCGGGGGTACTGTGGATTTGACATATCCTGTCCAAGATTTTGTTTAGGTTGGATAGCTCGTCACTGTTGTCCTTAAGAGGCAGTGTTTTGTTGTTTGGCCGCGAGCTTTTGAACCCGGCGTTGACTGCCGTGTTCTTTGGGCCATTTTCCTTAGTCCGGCGCTGATCTTTTCTGCGTCGTGGTTTCCCATTTCCATCCCTGACCTCGGATGTACTCGGGTCGCTGGTGCTGCATCTTGCCAGCCAGCTATCTTATCCCGCACAAAAGCGGGTCATGAGGCTTGTTAGTGCGGCCATTGTCCTTGGCTTTTCCTGGCCGAGGTGTCTGGCGAGCCATTCATCTCAAACGTTATGTTTGAAGGCTGCTAAGGCTTCGGCGTCCGGACAGTCGACTATTTGGTTCTTTTTGGTGAGGGACCTGTTCCAGAATTTGCGGGCTGACTCTCCGGGCTGTTGAGTTATGTGACTTAAATCGTTTGCATCCGGAGGGCGGACATAAGTCCCCTGAAAATTTGTCCGAAACGCATCCTCGAGCTCTTCCCAACTTCCAATAGTATTTTCTGGGAGGCTTTTGAGCCAATGCCGGGCTGGCCCTTTGAGCTTGAGGGGTAGGTATTTTATGGCATGGAGATAGTCTCCTCTAGCCATATGTATGTGTAGGATGTAATCCTCAATCCAGACTCCGGGGTCTGTTGTTCTGTCGTATGCCTCTATGTTTACGGGCTTGAATCCCGCTGAAAATTCATGATCCAGTACATCATCGGTGAAACATAGGGGGTGTACGGCGCCCCTGTATTTGGGTGTGCCGTTATTTTTGAACACTCGACGTATTGTGTTGCTCCCTGGAGCCTTCTTTCTTGGCCCATAGATGGTCCTGACCGGGCCATCCTTTTTGCGAGGATCCTTATGTGGATCGTGTGCCGACTTGTGTGCGGCGCCGCTTGCCGCTCTTTGCCTTTCATGTGGTCGTCTATCCGGCCAGGCGGCCTCTTTGTTTTTTGAATGTGGGGGCTCTACGGCCTCCTCGTCAAATTCAGGCAACAGCTTGCGCTTCGGGTAGCTCTTTGCTTGGTGACTATCACCGTATTTATCTGCGGTCTTGAGTACTTTGCTCCATCTCATTCTTAGTACGTCTTCCGCTGTTTTGAGCTTCCGCTTCTGCTTCTTCAGACATCTTGCAGTGGCGACGAGTCGTTTGTGGAGGTTCTTATGCTCTGATGATGTGTCCGGCGTGAGGTCATCCGGACTGTTGTTTTCGCCGGGGATGGGTTGCTTGTCCAATTCGTCCTGTTCGGGCAGTTGCTTAGTGGCATGTTCGTCGTCCACTAGTTCGCCCTGCTCTATGGCTGGGTCTATATGGGTGATGTTGCTGTCAAGGCGGGACTTTGGGCGGCGCTTGTGTCGCCGTTTTGGCTGTTTTTCGGGGGAATTATCCCTCGCCGTGTCCCATTGTTCCTCGTTGTCGCTTCCTTTTGATGTATCCGCCATGTATACATCGTGAGTTGAGGTGGCTTTCCAGTGCCCCGTAGGCGCTGGTTCTTGGTCGTCTCCGGCATCGTCGTCCATACCGTCGATGTCTTCGGAGTCGAAGTCTAGCATGTCGGTTAGATCATCGATAGTGGCTACAAAGTGGGTGGTGGGTGGGCTTTGAATTTCTTCGTCGTCCGCATCCCAACTGTCCTGACCGTAGTCCAGCCAGGGCTCTCCTGATAACGAGAGATGCTTTAGCGAATTCAGGATGTCGCCAAAAGGCGAGTGCTGAAAGATGTCCACAGCGGTGAACTCCCTGATCGGCGCCCAATTGGATTCGATTGGTAGGGGCGCGGGAGGTTCGGAGTCCGGCGAGGAGTCTGGCACCTCGGAGTCACGAGCTTCACAAGGGACAGGCTCGGTATTCGGCTCCATCGCCGTAGAGATAGCAGCCCCCGAGGCGGTGTCTAGCCACCCATCCTTGATCTGCGCAGTCGGTTCCGAGTTAAGGGTCGGAGCGGACTCTTGTGCGGCCTCCAGGGCACTGTCCGGCGGCAGAGCTAAATCATGCCCATCGAGACAGTGCGGCGCGCTCGGCTGTGGCTCGAATCCGTCGAAGATCAAGTCTCTACGGATGTCAGCCGTGTAGTTCAAACTTCCAAATCTGACCTGATGGCCAGGGGCGTAGCTTTCGATCTGCTCCAGATGGCCAAGAGAATTGGCCCGCAGTGCAAAGCCGCCGAATACGAAGATCTGTCCGGGGAGAAAAATCTCACCCTGGACCACGTTGTTGTTGATGATCGAAGGAGCCATCGGGCCTATAGGTGACGACACAGAGGAACTCTCAATGAAAGCACCAATGTCGGTGTCAAAACCGGCGGATCTCGGGTAGGGGGTCCCGAACTGTGCGTCTAGGCGGATGGTAATAGGAGACAAGGGACACGATGTTTTTACCTAGGTTCGGGCCCTCTCGATGGAGGTAAAACACTACTCCTGCTTGATTGATGTTGATGATATGGGTAGTACAAGAGTGGATCTACCACGAGATCAAGGAGGCTAAACCCTAGAAGCTAGCCTATGGTATGATTGTTGTTCGTCCTATGGACTAAAACCCTCCGGTTTATATAGACACCGGAGAGGGCTAGGGTTACACAGAGTCGGTTACAATGGTAGGAGATCTACATATCCGTATTGCCAAGCTTGCCTTCCACGCCAAGGAAAGTCCCATCCGGACACGGGACAAAGTCTTCAATCTTGTATCTTCATAGTCTTGGAGTCCGGCCAATGATGATAGTTCGGCTATCCGGACACCCCCTAGTCCAGGACTCCCTCACTAGGGTTATTAGGAAGACTTGTAAGTGATTAACGAATGTTGTTCGGGGTCCCGGATGAGATCCCAGACGTCAAGAGGAGTTCCGGAATGGTCCGGAGGTGAAGATTTATATGTGGGAAGTTGTCATACGGTCACCAGAAAAGTTCGGGGCATATCGGTATTGTACCGGGGCCACCGCTCCGTGCGTGTGTTGAACGCGGAGGTGCCGTCCGTTCGGTGCTAGGATCATCGGTGGTTTGGATCACGACGAGTACGACTCCATCAACCCCGTTCTCTTGAACGCTTCCGCTCGCGATCTACAAGGGTATGTAGATGCACTCCTCTCTCTCGTTGCTATATGACTCCATAGATTGATGTTGGTGATGCGTAGAAAAAATTTATTTTCTGCAACGATCCCCAACAGTGGCATCATGAGCTAGGTCTATGCGCAGTTTCTATGCACGAGTAGAACACAATTTTGTTGTGGGCGTAGATTTTGTCAATTTACTTGCCACTACTAGTCTTATCTTGTTTCGGCGGCATCGTGGGATGAAGCGGCCCGGACCGACCTTACACGTGCGCTTATGTGAGATAGGTTCCACCGACTGCTATGCACTAGTTGCATAAGGTGGCTAGTGGGTGTCTGTCTCTCCCACTTTAGTCGGATCGGATTCGATGAAAAGGTCCTTATGAAGGGTAAATAGAAATTGGCATATCACGTTGTGGTTTTTGGCGTAGGTAAGAAACGTTCTTGCTAGAAACATATGGCAGCCACGTAATAACATGCAACAACAATTAGAGGACGTCTAACTTGTTTTTGCAGCATATGCCGTGTGATGTGATATGGCCAAAAGGATGTGATGAATGATATATATGTGATGTATGAGATTGATCATGTTCTTGTAATAGGAATCACGACTTGCATGTCGATGACTATGACAACCGGCAGGAGCCATAGGAGTTGTCTTTATTTTTTGTATGACTTGCGTGTCATTGAATAACGCCATGTAATTACTTTACTTTATTGCTAAACCGTTAGCCATAGTAGTAGAAGTAATCGTTGGCGTGACAACTTCATGAAGACACGATGATGGAGATCATGGTGTCATGCCGGTGACGATGATGATCATGGTGCCCCGAAGATGGAGATCAAAAGGAGCAAAATGATATTGGCCATATCATGTCACTATTTGATTGCATGTGATGTTTATCATGTTTTACATCTTATTTGCTTAGAACGACGACAGCATAAATAAGATGATCCCTCATAATAATTTCAAGAAAGTGTTCCCCCTAACTGTGCGCTGTTGCGAAAGTTTGTTGTCTCGAAGCACCACGTGATGATCGGGTGTGATAGATTCTAACATTCGCATACAACGGGTTTAAGCCAGATTTACACATGCAAAACACTTAGGTTGACTTGACGAGCCTAGCATGTATAGACATGGCCTCGGAACACAAGAGACCGAAAGGTCGAACATGAGTCGTATAGAAGATACGATCAACATGAAGATGTTCACCGATGAAGACTAGTCCGTCTCACGTGATGATCGGAGACGGCCTAGTTGACTCGGATCATGTATCACTTAGATGACTAGAGGGATGTCTATCTAAGTGGGAGTTCATTATATAATTTGATTAGATGAACTTAATTATCATGAACTTAGTCTAAAATCTTTGCAATATGTCTTGTAGATCAAATGGCCCACGCTAATGTTGCCCTCAACTTCAACGCGTTCCTAGAGAAAACCAAGCTGAAAGACGATGGCAACAACTATACGGACTGGGTCCAAAACTTGAGGATCATCCTCATAGCTGCCAAAAGAGCATATGTCCTAGATGCACCGCTAGGTGAAGCACCCGTTTTCCTAGCAACTCAAGATGTTATGAACGCCTGGGGGTCGCGTAGTGATGATTACTCCCTGGTTCAGTGCGGCATGCTTTACAGCTTAGAACCCGGGCTCCAAAAGCGTTTTGAGCAGCACGGAGCATATGAGATGTTCCAAGAGCTGAAAATGGTTTTCCAAGCTCATGCCTGGGTTGAGAGATATGAAGTCTCCGACAAGTTCTACAGTTGTAAGATGGAGGAGAATGGTTATGTCAGCGAGCACATACTCAAAATGTCTGGGTTGCACAACCGCTTGTCTCAGCTGGGAGTTAATCTCCCGGATGACGCGGTCATTGATAGAATCCTCCAGTCGCTCCCACCTAGGTACAAAAGCTTTGTGATGAACTACAATATGCAGGGGATGGTGAAAACCATTCCTGGGGTATTTTCAATGCTGAAATTAGCGGAGGTGGAGATCAAAAAGGAACATCAAGTGTTGATGGTCAATAAAACCACTAGTTTCAAGAAAGGCAAGGGTAAGAAGAACTTCAAGAAGGACGGCAAGGGAGTTGTCGCGCCCTGTAAGCCAGTTGCCGGGAAGAAGCCAAAGCATGGACCCAAACCTGAGACTGAGTGCTTTTATTGCAAAGGAAGCGGGCACTGGAAGCGGAACTGCCCCAAGTACTTAGCGGACAAGAAGGCCGGCAACACCAAAGGTATATGTGATATACATGTAATTGATGTGTACCTTACTAGTACTCGTAGTAGCTCCTGGGTATTTGATACCGGTGCGGTTGCTCATATTTGTAACTCAAAACAAGAGTTGCGGAATAAGCGGAGACTCGCGAAGGACGAGGTGACGATGCGCGTCGGGAATGGTTCCAAGGTCGATGTGATCACCGTCGGCACGCTACCTCTACATTTACCTATGAGATTAGTTTTAAACCTCAATAATTGTTATTTAGTGCCAGCTTTGAGCATGAACATTGTATCTGGATCTCGTTTAATACGAGATGGCTACTCATTTAAATCCGAGAATAATGGTTGTTCTATTTATATGAGAGATATGTTTTATGATAATGCCCCACTGGTCAATGGTTTATTCTTAATGAATCTCGAACGTGATGTTACACATATTCATAGTGTGAATACCAAAAGATGTAAGGTTGATAACGATAGTCCCACATACTTGTGGCACTGCCGCCTTGGTCACATTGGTGTCAAACGCATGAAGAAGCTCCATGCTGATAGACTTTTGGAGTCTCTTGATTACGAATCATTTGACACATGCGAACCATGCTGAGGGAGTCCTGGACTAGGGGGTGTCCGGACAGCCGGGCTATCATCGTCAGCCGGACTCCAAGACTATGAAGATACAAGATTGAAGACTTTGTCCCGTGTCCGGATGGGACTTTCCTTGGCGTGGAAGGCAAGCTTGGCGATACGGATATGTAGATCTCCTACCATTGTAACCGACTCTGTGTAACCCTAGCCCTCTCCGATGTCTATATAAACCGGAGGGTTTTAGTCCGTAGGACGGACAACCATCACAACAATCATACCATAGGCTAGCTTCTAGGGTTTAGCCTCCTTGATCTCGTGGTAGATCCACTCTTGTACTACCCATATCATCAATATCAATCAAGTAGGAGTAGGGTTTTACCTCCATCGAGAGGGCCCAAACTTGGGTAAAAACATCGTGTCCCTTGTCTCCTGTTACCATCCGCCTAGACGCACAGTTCGGGACCCCCTACCCGAGATCCGCCGTTTTTGACACCGACATTGGTGCTTTCATTGAGAGTTCCTCTGTCTCGTCACTGATAGGCTTGATGGCTTCTTCAATCGACAACAACGCCGTCCAGGGTGAGACTTTTCTCCCCGGACAGATCTTCGTGTTCGGCGGCTTTGCACTGCGGGCCAATCCACTTGGCCAGCTGGAGCAGATCGAAAGCTACGCCCCTGGCCATCAGGTCAGATTTGGAAGCCTAAACTTCATGGCCGACATCCGCGGAGACTTGATCTTCGACGGATTCGAGCCACAGCCGAGCGTGCCATACTGTCACGATGGGCATGATCTAGCTCTGCCGCCGGACAGTACCTGGGAGGCCGCACACGAGTCCGCTCCGACCCATAGTTCGGAGGCGACCGCGCAGATCGAGGATGGGTGGCTGGACACCGCCTCGGGAGCTGCAACCTCTACGGCGATGGAGCCGAATACAAACCTTGTCCCTTATAAAGCTCGTGACTCCGAGGTGCCGGACTCCTTGCCGGACTCCGAACCTCCTCCGCTCCTACCAATCGAATCCGATTGGGCGCCGATCATGGAGTTCACCGCAGCCGACATCTTTCAGCACTCGCCCTTTGGCGACATCCTGAATTCACTAAAGCATCTCTCGTTATCAGGAGAACCCTGGCCGGACTGCGGTCAGGACGGTTGGGATGTGGACGACGAAGAGATTCAAAGCCCACCCACCACCCAATTTGTAGCCACTGTCGACGATCTAACCGACATGCTAGACTACGACTCCGAAGACATGACGGTATGGACGACGATGCCGGAGACGGTCAAGAACAAGTGCCTACAGGGCACGGGAAGACCACCTCGTCATACGACGTATATATGGTGGATACACCAAAAGGAAGCGATAACGAGGAACAACGGGACGCGGCAAAGGATAATTCCGCCGACAAACAACCAAAACAGCGACGCAGACGCCGCCCTAAGTCCCGCCTCGGCAAAAACAACACTCCTAATGACCCAGCAATAGAGCAGGGCAAACTAGTGGACGACAAACATCCAACCAAGCAACCATCCGAACAAGACGAATCGGATAATCAATCCACTCCCGGCGAAAACAATAGTCCAGACGATCTCATGCCGGACACACCATCGAAGCATAAGAATCTTCACAAACGACTCGTCGCCACCGCAAGAAGTCTGAAGAAGGAAAAATGGAAGCTCAAAACAGCGGAAGACATACTCAGAATGAGGTGGAGCAAAGTACTCAAGACCGCGGATAAATATGGCAATGGCCACCAAACAAACAGCTACCCGAAAAGCAGGCTGCTGCCAGAATTCGACGAGGAGGCCATAGAGCCCCCACAGTTAAAAAGCAAAGAGGCCGCCTGGCCGGATAGACGACCAGATGACAGGCCAAAAGCAACAAGCGGCGCCGCACACAAGCCGACACAGGATCCCCGCAAAACAGATGGCCCGGTCAGGTCAATTTATGGGCCAAAAAAGAGGGCCCCAGGAAGCAACACAACACGTCGCACGTTTGAAGATAACGGCACGCCTAAATACGGGGGCGCCGCACACCCACTATGTTTCACCGATGAGGTGCTGGATCATGAATTTCCAGCGGGATTCAAGCCCGTAAACATAGAGGCATACGACGGAACAACAGACCCCGGAGTCTGGATTGAGGATTACATCCTGCACATACACATGGCTAGAGGAGACGATCTCCACGCCATAAAATATCTACCCCTCAAGCTCAAAGGGCCAGCTCGGCATTGGCTCAAAAGCCTCCCAGAAAATACCATTGGAAGTTGGGAAGAGCTTGAGGACGCGTTTAGAGCAAATTTTCAAGGGACTTATGTCCGACCTCTGGATGCAGACGATTTAAGTCACATAACTCAACAGCCCAGAGAGTCAGCGCGCAAATTCTGGAACAGGTTCCTTACCAAAAAGAACCAAATAGTCGACTGCCCGGACGCCGAAGCCTTAGCAGCTTTTAAACATAATGTCCGAGACGAATGGCTCGCCAGACACCTCGGCCAAGAGAAGCCGAGAACAATGGCCGCGCTAACAAGCCTCATGACCCGCTTTTGCGCGGGGGAAGACATCTGGCTAGCAAGATGCAGCACCAGTGACCCGAGTACATCCGAGATCAGAGATGTAAACGGAAAATCACGGCGCAGAAAGGACCAACGCCGAAATAAAGAAAAAAGCCCAAAGAACACGGCGGTCAACGCCGGATTCAAAAGCTCGCGGCCGAACAAAAAAATACTGCCCCTTAAGGACAACAGTGACGAGCTATCCAACTTAAACAAAATTTTGGATCGGATATGTCAAATCCATAGCACCTCCGGGAGGCCTGCAAACCACACCCACCGAGATTGTTGGGTCTTCAAACAGTCCGGCCGACTCAACGCCGAACACAAGGGGCTCGACGCGCCCAGCGAGGATGACGACGAACCCCACCAGCAGAGTGCCGGAAAACAAAAGACTTTCCCACAAGAAGTCAAATCAGTAAACTCACTTCATGTGATAATACGGAACAAAAATGCGGCACCCGTCAAAGTAGGTGTCGCACGGTCCACCCCAGCGGAACCTCGAGATTGGATGTCAAAACCAATTACTTTCGACCACCTGGACTATTCCAGAAGTATTCAAAACGCAGGATGGGCTGCTCTGATATTGGATCCTATAATCGACGGACTACAATTTACACAAGTCCTGAGGGACGGCGGCAGTGATTTAAACCTGCTATATCCGGACACAATCCGCAAGTTGGGGATAGACCTTACTAAAATTCGACATAGCCGCACTTCCTTCAAAGGAGTGACGCCAGGCCCTTACGCGAAGTGCACGGGCTCCTTACTACTAGAAGTTGTGTTCGTGTCACCCGACAACTTCCGACGCGAAAAGCTAATCTTTCATGTCGCCCCATTCAAAAGTAGCCACCAAGCACTATTGGGACGTGAAGCTTTTGTTCGCTTTAATGCAATACAACACTACGCGTCTCTTACACTTAAAATGCCCGGTCCACGTGGCATCATCTCATTAAAAGGTCGTTCAAGGCCCCGGACACGGCTAGACGAGTCCGGCATAAATAAGCCAGGGGCTCCCTAGCCGCACACCCCTTTACAAGGGGTTGTGCGTATGAGCTAATATAAGCTCAGCTTTATTCATTCATATTTCGATTTTTAATTCATTTTTTGCACAATTACTTTTCAAACTAAGTTCCTCTCTTTTACAGATGAACAGCGTGTTACACCCGTCCAGGATACAGCACAACGGAGACACAGGCGCAGACGTGCAGTAGGGACCCGTTGCAAGGATTCTTTTCAGATTAAGACCCTGCGTAAACCTTTTTTACTGTCTCTTGTTGCTATATATCCCCTGGTTTTTCATTATAACCAGAGAGGAGACTGACGTTTTGGCATCGGCCGCGTCAGAGGACCTTGCGTGTACCTGGACACTAGGGGCTTAGGGCATTGTTCTGCCCGCTATCATAAAGACCGAATACCTTAGGGAGTGTTCGGCGTCTCGAGTTAGGCCTTATATGCATCAGCTCCGAATCATGTCTTTGGTCAAATGTTGGGTTTGCCCAGCTCCTGTGTTTTGCTGCCTTACGTTCCGTATCATCGGCTAACGCGGCACCAGGAGAACTACTGTGATTGTGCCCCGGTTCGGCCGGGCGAGCACCTCAGTAGAGAAAGCCGAAAACTGACTGTCATGATACAGCGAGAGACTGGTCAACCACTCGATCGACTATCAGAATGTGTAGAATTCCTCCGCTTTGACAAAGGACCGTTTCTCGGTCAGGCACATACGCGCCCCGAATTCAGAGAGCGCGGTGCCCCTAGGGGCTATATCGTAGCCCCACCCTCGAACTCCTATGGCCAAGTGAAAGTGATAAAGCATTATAGTCCGGTTGCCTGTTTGCTACGCTACCACCTCCTTCACAGGACCGAGGCGTCGGATTAAGTGTGAAAATGCGCTATTTTTGCGAACACCCCCACACCTTGTGCGTGGGGGCTGAAGCCGACGACTGCCATCTTTCAGGTTATACACACATATACACAAACGGCCGCACAGGAGACATTTCAATACTTGAACGCACAAGTACCAAAAAGCGCTGACATCATAAACATCGTTTTACAAACCAAAATGTTCACTTGAACATGACATTTTTCGAGCACTGCGACTCTATTACACGAGCACCACGCAGAACTTCCCCAAAATAGTGCTCGGCGGGTAACCGGCTCTCCTCCGAACCCTAGGTCACAACAGCGGTGGCATCCATCTCTGTCCAATGTGTCTTCACATGGGCGAGGGCCATCTGTGCACCTTCTATGCAAGCCGACCGCTTCATCGCCTTGATATGCGGCACCGCCCCAAGGAATTGCTGCAATAAGCCAAAATAACTCTTCGGCTTGGGCCTATCCGGCCAGACATGAGCCACGATAACCGTCATGGCAAGTCCGGACAATCTATTCAGTTCAGCCCACTCGGCCAGCCGATTGGTCAGCGGAAGTGAACGCTACGGACTATGGAATTGAGACCAAAACAGCTCTTCCGTCTTGTGATCCTTCTGACTTCGGAAGTGCACAACGGCATCTGCCGCACTCGCCGCTAAGTCCATATAAGGATCCTCCGGACCCCACAGCTGGCCAACCTGAGCATACTTTGGATCTGTAAACCTTCGGCGCAGCAGAAAGGGCTTGCCGGCCACAATGTCTCCGGCCTGGCGCAGCTCCTCCTTTATAGCCCGCATTGCAGAACGGGCATCCTTGGCTTCGGCGGTGGCCTTCCCCAGGTCTTCTTGCTCCGCTAGGCATTCCTTTTCAAGAACATCATTGCGGTCGGTAGCATCTTTCAACTTCACGGCCATTTCGGCCATCTCTTCCCTGCTTTGGCAGTGTGCAGCCCTTTCGGCTTCTAGCTCTTCGGCCGCCCTCGAGGCAGCCGCATCACTCCTTCTGGCTTGCTCCTTGGCTTGAGCAAGTTCTGCCCGAAGGCTCTCCACAGCAGCGGCACCATCTGCATGGAACACACATGTTGTAAGGAGTGGGCTTCGGCTCCCTTACTAGGTGACCACGGAGAAAAAACCTACCTTGTGACTCGTCAAGTCGTTTATTGACCAGCGCGATGTCCGCATCCGCAACGTCGAGCTGTCGCTTGAGTTCGGCAACTCCATCAGTCCGGCTAGCCACCGAACTATCCGCCACCTGCTTAGGAAAGGCGTAAATCAATACCTGGGATTTTGATCCTCGGCACGCCGTCGTTCTCGACACCCTACCGAGTCTCAGGGGCTACTATCTATACAGGGCGCACTTTATGTGTAAAACTGTCAAAGGGTATGTCATTTTTACGTACCTCAAACCCCGCCAGCAAACTCCTGACGGCATCACGCAATCCGCCTTCGGCGGATGAAATTCTTTCAATCACCGTACTCATCAGTGTTCGGTGACCTTCTGAGATGGACGCCCTCTCAAGCAGATCCTTCAGCTCCCCCGGCCGCACACCAGTTGGTGCTGAATTATTCGGCCCTGCCGGACTCGGGGATACCCTCCGTGATGACACTTCAGGCTCGTCCGCCCTATCCGATGGGGCGGCAGATGGAGGCGTCTCTCTCTCCATCATCTCCAGACGGAGTTCCCCCGAAGACGAGCTCATCTGAGAAGGACGGAGATCCGAACTACAAGGTAAAAACTTAAGTTATCCTCAGAAGCACTAATAGGGATGTCCCTTATTACAAAACTCCCTTTTTTCTACTTACGGCTCGCTGGAGCTGATTCTTTAGGAGAGACTGTGCGGCCGGAGCCTCTCCGGACGCAGGACCCTCTGGTGAAGATCTCTTCCCCCGCTTCGGGGCTTTGGCCTCCGGGTTTTTGGAGGCGGTCCTCTTCTCCCCCTGGAAGGAGGGATTCTTGATCCCCCCCCTCCTCAAAAGCCTCCTTGGTTGAGGCGGTAGTTCCTCTGTTCTCCCCTTCGCCTTCCTCTGAAGGCACAACCTCCAGCATCCTGACCAGCACGGGATCCGGCGCGGTCTCTGGGAGGGGGGCCGGACACCGTATCAGTTTTGCTTGCGCTATCCACTCCTGTTTAGAGGGCAATTGGTCAAAAAGTGAATCATAGAAAGGCAAAAAAACGGTATGTCCGGACATGGAGCTACTTACTTGTGTATCCGGGCGATTACAGCTTAGGCCGGCGTCCTCGGTCAATTCCGGACACGCCTCTCGTGATCCGAGGAACAGTTTGTACATCTCCACGGGTGTCGTACCCATGAAGTGTTGGAGAATTCGTGGTCCCTCCGGATTAAACTCCCACAGCCGGAGAGGAAGGCAATTGCAGGGCAGGAGACGCCTAATCAGCATGACCTGCATCACCACGACCAGATCGATCTCCCTCGCCTGGAGGTCTTGAATCCGGCCTTGTAATAGGGGCACGTCCTTTAACGGCCCCCAGTTGATCCCTTGGATGACCCATGACATCAGCCGCTGCGGAGGGCTCGAGCGGAAGATGGGCGGCGGCTTCTGCCTGCTGCCCCTGGGAGCGGTTATGTAGAACCACTCCTGCTGCCACAAGCCGAGCTCCTCCTGAAAAGAGCCCTCGGGCCATGGAGCGTCGTCCCTTCTGCTTACAACCGCCCCGCCGCACTCTGCTTGACGCCCCTCGATCATCTTCGGCTCCACGTCGAAGGTCTTAAGCCACAAGCCGAAGTGAGGGGTAATGCGGAGGAAGGCTTCGCAAACGACAATGAATGAAGATATATGGAGGATGGACTCCGAAGCCAAGTCGTGGAATTCCAACCCATAGTAAAACATGAGCCCTCTCACAAAAGGATCCATCAGGAAGCCTAAACCCCGACGAAGGTGGGATACAAACACGACATACTCGCTGGGCTCGGGGATGGGAATGACTTGCCCTTTGACGGGCAACCTATGCGAAATCTCGCAAGACAGGTACTTGGCCTCTCGCAGCTTTAGCACATCTTCTTCCGTGAAGGAGGAGGGCATCCACCGGCCCTGTAGGTCGGATCCGGACATTGTTGAAGGTCCGAAGCGCTCGAATCTGGGGCTCTGGGTGTTGGAACTCGGGGCAGGGAGTAGATTCGATTGAGGAATGAAGAAAAGAAACGAGCCTTGGTCCCGTTATAAAGAAGGGGAATACCAAGAGCCGTCCCCGTGACCGTTCGGGACTCGCCTCCGATAGAGGGGGCGTGGCAACGGGCACGGTTGGGTTACCCACGTCCGTATTGATGGGAATCCCGGGATAAGGGGAACACGATCTCTGCTTCGACAAGACGTGCCAAGGAAACCGCTTCGCTAAACGCGCTGAGGTGGTATAATAAAAAACGATTCAAGTAAAGGCTTGGTAGTGGCATGACATCATGCCACAAAATACGTCAGCAGATTGAACTTGTGTACATATTATTCTCTCTACGGTGGAATGTGGAATTTATTTTGGAGAGCCGGACACTATCCTGGTGTTCACAATTTTCTATGAATTATTTGGAGGTGGAACCCGCCTTGCAATGCCGAACAATATGCGCGCCGGACTCATCGTCATTGAAGCATGGTTCAGGGGCTACTGAGGGAGTCCTGGACTAGGGGGTGTCCGGACAGCCGGACTATCATCGTCAGCCGGACTCCAAGACTATGAAGATACAAGATTGAAGACTTCGTCCCATGTCCGGATGGGACTTTCCTTGGCGTGGAAGGCAAGCTTGGCGATACGGATATGTAGATCTCCTACCATTGTAACCGACTCTGTGTAACCCTAGCCCTCTCCGGTGTCTATATAAACCGGAGGGTTTTAGTCCGTAGGACGGACAACCATCACAACAATCATACCATAGGCTAGCTTCTAGGGTTTAGCCTCCTTGATCTCGTGGTAGATCCACTCTTGTACTACCCATATCATCAATATCAATCAAGCAGGAGTAGGGTTTTACCTCCATCGAGAGGGCCAGAACCTGGGTAAAAACATCATGTCCCTTGTCTCCTGTTACCATCCGCCTAGACGCACAGTTCGGGACCCCCTACCCGAGATCCCACCGGTTTTGACACCGACACATGCCTCATGGGAAAAATGACCAAGACTCCGTTCTCCGGAACAATGGAGCGAGCAACCAACTTATTGGAAATCATACATACTGATGTGTGCGGTCCAATGAGCGTTGAGGCTCGCGGAGGCTATCGTTATGTTCTCACTCTCATTGATGACTTAAGTAGATATGGGTATGTCTACTTGATGAAACACAAGTCTGAGACCTTTGAAAAGTTCAAGGAATTTCAGAATGAGGTAGAGAATCAACGTGACCGAAAAATAAAGTTTTTACGATCGGATCGTGGCGGAGAATATTTAGGTCACGAATTTGGTACGCACTTAAGGAAATGTGGAATCGTTTCACAACTCACGCCGCCTGGAACACCTCAGCGTAACAGTGTGTCCGAACATCGTAATCGCACTCTATTGGATATGGTGCGATCTATGATGTCACTCACGATTTACCGCTATCATTTTGGGGATACGCTCTAGAGACAACTACATTCACTTTAAATAGGGCACCGTCTAAATCCGTTGAGACGACACCGTATAAATTATGGTTTGGGAAGAAACCTAAGCTGTCATTTCTAAAAGTTTGGGGATGCGATGCTTATGTCAAGAAACTTCAACCTGAAAAGCTCGAACCGAAGTCGGAAAAATGCATCTTCATAGGATACCCTAAGGAAACCATTGGGTTTACCTTCTACCTTAGATCCGAAGGCAAGATCTTTGTTGCCAAGAACGGGTCCTTTCTGGAGAAAGAGTTTCTCTCGAAAGAAATAAGTGGGAGGAAAGTAGAACTCGATGAAGTACTGCCTCTTGAACCAGAAAGTAGCGCAGTTCAGGAAGATGTTCCTGTGGTGCCTGCACCGACTAGAGAGGAAGTTAATGATGATGATCAAGGTACTTCGGATCAAGTTGCTACTGAACTTCGTAGGTCCACAAGGACACGTTCCACACCAGAAGGGTATGGCAACCCTGTCCTAGAAATCATGTTGTTAGACAATGGTGAACCTTCGAACTATGAAGAAGCGATGGCGGGCCCAGATTCCGACAAATGGCTTGAAGCCATGCAATCTGAGATAGGATACATGTATGAAAACAAAGTATGGACTTTGACAGACTTGCTCGATGATCGGCGAGCGATAGAAAATAAATGGATCTTTAAGAAGAAGACAGACGCGGATGGTAATGTTACCATCTATAAAGCTCGACTTGTCGCTAAGGGTTATCGACAAGTTCAAGGGGTTGACTACGATGAGACCTTCTCACCCGTAGTGAAGCTGAAGTCCGTCTGAATCCTGTTAGCAATTGCTGCATTCTACGATTATGAGATATAGAAAATGGATGTCAAAACGGCATTCCTTAACGGCTTCCTTAAGGAAGAATTGTATATGATGCAGCCAGAAGGTTTTGTCGATCCTAAGAATGCTAACAAGGTATGCAAGCTCCAGCGCTCCATCTATGGGCTAGTGCAAGCATCTCGGAGTTGGAACATTCGATTTGATGAAATGATCAAAGCGTTTGGGTTTATGCAGACTTATGGAGAAGCCTGCGTTTACAAGAAAGTGAGTGGGAGCTCTGTAGCATTTCTCATATTATATGTAGATGACATACTTTTGATGGGAAATGATATAGAACTTTTGGACAGCATTAAGACCTACTTGAATAAGTTTTTTTCAATGAAGGACCTTGGAGAAGCTGCTTACATATTAGGCATCAAGATCTATAGAGATAGATCGAGACGCCTCATAGGTCTTTCACAAAGCACATACCTTGATAAGATATTGAAGAAGTTCAATATGGATCAGTCCAAGAAGGGGTTCTTGCCTGTGTTGCAAGGTGTGAAATTGAGCTCGGCTCAATACCCGACCACGGCAGAAGATAGAGAAAAGATGAGTGTCATCCCCTATGCCTCGACCATAGGGTCTATTATGTATGCCATGCTGTGTACCAGACCTGATGTAAACCTTGCCGTAAGTTTGGTAGGAAGGTACCAAAGTAATCCCGGCATGGAACACTGGACAACGGTCAAGAATATCCTGAAGTACCTGAAAAGGACTAAGGATATGTTTCTCGTTTATGGAGGTGACGAAGAGCTCGTCGTAAAGGGTTACGTCGACGCTAGCTTCGACACAGATCTGGATGACTCTAAGTCACAAACCGGATACATGTATATTTTGAATGGTGGGGCAGTAAGCTGGTGCAGTTGCAAGCAAAGCGTCGTGGCGGGATCTACATGTGAAGCAGAGTACATGGCAGCCTCGGAGGCAGCACATGAAGCAATCTGGATGAAAGAGTTCATTACCGACCTAGGAGTTATTCCCAATGCGTCGGGGCCGATGACTCTTTTCTGTGACAACACTGGAGCCATTGCCCTTGCCAAGGAGCCCAGGTTTCACAAGAAGACCAGGCACATCAAGCGTCGCTTCAACTCCATTTGTGAAAATGTTCAAGATGGAGACATAGATATTTGCAAAGTGCATACGGATCTGAATGTCGCAGATCCGTTGACTAAACCTCTTCCACGAGCAAAACATGATCAACACCAGAGCTCTATGGGTGTTCGATTCATCACAACGTAACTATATTATTGACTCTAGTGCAAGTGGGAGACTGTTGTAAATATGCCCTAGAGGCAATAATAAAATGGTTATTATTATATTTCCTTGTTCATGATAATTGTCTTTCGTTCATGCTATAATTGTGTTATCCGGAAATCGTAATACATGTGTGAATGCATAGACCACAGCATGTCCCTAGTGAGCCTCTAGTTGACTAGCTCGTTGATCAATGGATGGTTACGGTTTCCTGACCATGGACATTGGATGTCATTGATGACGGGATCACATCATTGGGAGAATGATGTGATGGACAAGACCCAATCCTAAGCATAGCACAAGATCGTGTAGTTCGTTTGCTAGAGCTTTTCTAATGTCAAGTATCATTTCCTTAGACCATGAGATCATGTAACTCCCGGATATCGTAGGAGTGCTTTGGGTGTACCAAACGTCACAACGTAACTGGGTGGCTATAAAGGTATACTACAGGTATCTCCGAAAGTGTCTGTTGGGTTGGCACGGATCGAGACTGGGATTTGTCACTCCGTATGACGGAGAGGTATCTCTGCGCCCACTCGGTAATGCATCATCATAATGAGCTCAATGTGACCAAGTGGTTGGTCACAGGATCATGCATTACGGTACGAGTAAAGTGACTTGCCGGTAACGAGATTGAACAAGGTATTGGGATACCGACGATAGAATCTCGGGCAAGTAACGTACCGATTGACAAAGGGAATTGAATACGGGATTACTTGAATCCTCGACATCGTGGTTCATTCAGTGAGATCATCGTGGAACATGTGGGAGCCAACATGGGTATCCAGATCCCACTGTTGGTTATTGGCCGGAGAGCTGTCTCGGTCATGTCTGTGTGATTCCCGAACCCGTAGGGTCTATACACTTAAGGTTCGGTGACGCTAGGGTTATTAGGAAGACTTGTAAGTGATTACTGAATGTTTTTCGGGGTCCCGGATGAGATCCCGGACGTCACGAGGAGTTCCGGAATGGTCCGGAGGTGAAGATTTATATGTGGGAAGTTGTCATACGGTCACCGGAAAAGTTCGGGGGCATATCGGTATTGTACTGGGGCCACCGGAGGGGTTCCGGGGGTCCACCGGGAGGGGCCACCTCTCCCGGAGGGCCTCATGGGCCGTAGTGGGCAGGGAACCAGCCCCTGGAGGGCTGGGCGCACCCCCCCGGGCCCATGCGCCTAGGGTTTGGGGGGGAACCCTAGAGGGGGCGCCCCCCTTGCTTGGGGGGCAAGCCCCCTCCCCTTGGCTGCCGCCCCCCCTCTAGATCTCATCTAGAGGGGCCGGCCCCCTTCCCCTTCCCCTATAAATAGAGGGGCAAGGGGAGGGCTGCACACCACATCCAAGGCGCAGCCCCTCCCCTCCCCAACACCTCTCCTCCTCCGATTAAGGGCTTGGCGAAGCCCTGTCGGAGTACGGCCACTCCATCACCACCACGCCGTCGTGCTGCTGTTGGAGCTCTCTTTCTCAACCTCTCCTTCCCCCTTGCTGGATCAAGAAGGAGGAGACGTCACCGCTCCGTACGTGTGTTGAACGCGGAGGTATCGTTTGTTCGGCGCTAGGATCATCGGTGATTTGGATCACGACGAGTACGACTCCATCAACCCCGTTCTCTTGAACGCTTCCGCTCGCGATCTACAAGGGTATGTAGATGCACTCCTCTCTCTCGTTGCTAGATGACTCCACAGATTTATCTTGGTGATGCGTAATTTTTTTATTTTCTGCAACGATCCCCAACAACATGTGGTTTACATTCATTTTGGACATGGGCACCATTGTTGTGATGCTCAACAAAGACTACAAGCTATGCAACATCCATCCCATCATCATGTGTCAAGTAATGCCTCCTCCTTATAATTCTTTCGTCGGCCATGGTGCTACAAGGAAATAAAAACGGTACATGATAGAAACAATAGAGACAATATTAAGTCTTGAGAAACATAATGTCATACATTACTTTCATGAAGATGATGCAAATATAAAATACAGAAGGCATCATCACGCTACATGTGAATATATGTCATTGATCAGCTATATATAACAAAGAAGAGCACCTCAACTAGCTTTACAAATGAAGACCACCGTGGGTACCTATCGCATTATCATCACATTCTATCTCTAATTCTCATTGTGCCACAAGGTACTTAGCAAACATATCATCGGCTAGTTATTGCCTAAAGTTGTACCATTCGGTAAACCTGGGCAAACGTCGGGCCGGGCCGGGTTTCGGGCCAGGCTTGTAAAAGCCCGACCTTCATTTCTCAAGCCCGAGCCCGGCCCGAAGCCCGAAATACTCCCTGATTTCAAGCCCAAGCCCCGCCCGAAATCAAGCCCGAAGCCCGAAAGCCCGGCCCGAACGCTGTTTTTTAGTACGTGTACGTGCAAGCTCGGCCCGAAGGCCGAAAGCCCGGCCTGAAAAATAGAAAAAGAGAAGCCTGAGCCCGGCCCGAACTACCATTCGGGCTGCAAAACAAAGCCCGAGCCCGGCCCAACTGTCAAGCCCGGCCCGGCCCGGCTCGGGTTTTTCGGGCCGGGCTGCCCATGCCGGGTTTACCATTCAGTAGTGAATTGGACACTTCTAATTAAGTTGTCATCATCTAGATCATCATTTGGCGCAACTACTAATTCACTATCCACTTCAAACAATAACAAATCATCCATGACATGCTGCATATCCCTTGCAAAGTTTTGTAACACACAACAAGCATTATTAATTTGAATCTACAATGATAATTTAGTTCATAGTAAGTAATTTTCATTCACATAGTTATTTTACTCGATAGCATATTTACTTTAGGTACATGAGCCTTTATATCATAGAAGTTTAATTTTGAGAAAGCAAGATAGCCCATTTTTTCTCCAACAAGCCAAATATTCGCTCCACTACATTTCTAAACTACTGGAATCTGGCATTTTGCCGTCTGCCACCTCTTTGCCGTCTGCCAGCTGATGGCAAAGAGGTTCTTTGTCGTCCGCTTTGAGGAAGCCAACGGCAAAGAAAGTGCTGATGGCAAAAAGGGTATTTGCCGTCAGCTGCTTCTTTGCCGTCAGTCAGCGGACGACAAAGAGATAAAAGGCAGACGGCAAAGAGCCAGGTGGGCCCCGTGGCAGACGGCATAGCTGGCCACGTGGCAGCTTCTCAGTGCTGGCCGAGCTGAGCTCTTTGCCGTCTGTTAGCAGACGGCAAAGCACACACCGTTAACCCCTAAAGGCTATCACCCCACCCCACTGCCGTCCATGATCTTTGCCGTCTGCTGGGCTCTGGCGGTGGGCGGCACAACCTTTTCCCGTCCGTTTCTATGAAGCAGACGGTAAAGAAGGCCTTTGCTGGCACTCGTTCAGACGGACAGTTTGCCGTCCGCTGGCAGACGGCATAGGACTTTGCCGTCCGAAGTTCATGCGTTTGCTGTCCGCCATGGCAGATGGCAAAGAAGATGATTCCAGTAGTGCTAGCGCGAGAATGATGCAAGTTATGCAACTCTTTGGAAGTTTCGGGTTGTTTTGCACTTGCACCTCACTCTTTTAGATGATACCGAGTGGATCTGAATGGAGATAGAATCCTATCCATTGGAAGTTTATGGTTGTTTTGCACTTGCAGCCCACTCTTTTAAATGATACCGAGTGGACCTGAATGGGGCTAGAAGTCCTATCATTGGTAGTTTGAGGTTGTTTTGCACTTCCAGACCACTCTTTTGGATGATACCGAGTGGACCTAAATGGAGCTAGAAACTCTATCCAATGGAAATTTGACGATACCTCTCATCCTCCTGCCGCGGTAATGTGGATGAAGACCGATCACCGATGGAGATAGATGGAGACAGGTAGCAAGGTGGAGCGACAGGAGCGCATGGATGGGGACCAACCAGGACAGGGGATGGGGAGGAGAGGGAGAGACCAGGCAGGAAGATACTTGCGATGTCGTCGAGCGCCCTGGTTGGTTGCCGCCACCCTGGTTGCTAGGTTGGCCAGAAATCTCCTCTCGTATCCCTTCTTTCCTTCTCTTTCTTTTTTGTCACTAGGGGTTGAAGTGGTAACTTTTTTGGAGCTAGCGGTTCTATGGAAAATGGAGTAGGACTCCTCTGAATTGTGCGAGGGAACTTTACGTGGGAGGTAAAACGGCTTGGAATTGGTTTGGTGTTTCCAATGCAAATTCATTGTACAATCGAACATCCATATTGAGGTCAGTTGATTACCAGTTCCGTTTCTAGGCTTCAATGGACACACCTAAACTCAGCGTTAGTGAATTCTATTGAGGATGTGATCTTTCTCGGTGCCCTTTGTTTATAGTTGTTGGCTTTCTCCTTACACAAAACCACCCTCGCGCCTCCCCGAAAAAAATGATGCTAAAAGTACAAGACATTGCCTATATCTCGCTTATTGTGAGTAACAAGGAGTAGTGGCTCACAACCCGGCATGATAATGTTATTTTTCTTTGTTTATATGTTTTACTTTCTTATTTTTCTATTTTTCTTTTTTTTTACTTTTGTTTATTTTTGTCTTTTTACTTTTTTGTAGAAAATACATGGCACACAACTATTTTTGCAACATGCTAAGTTTTATTTTTAAAAACTTGAATGTCTATTTAAGACGTATGATTTTTTTTTCTTATATAAAAATATATTTTTAATATATTAGCATTTTATAGACATGAATATTTTTCATGCAACATGCGATTATTTATTTTTACAAACATTTATACTTTTACATCAAATAAAGATTTTATTATTACTAAACAGATTATATGGCATCAATACAATAACTATATTTTCGAGATTTAGGAAACACAAAAGCAAACGGCGGCAGTCAATATGCGGCACCAAGTACGAAGATTCAGTCAATTGATCAATAGGCGGCAGTCAATATGCAACGTGGCAATAGCCGGCCCATACATAATGGATCAGGCCGCAGGTGGTAAAATGAATTCAGGAGGCCGCAGGTGGTAAAGTGAATTCAGGAGAGTCTAATTGTCGGAATTAACACGGCCCAACAGATCAACACCAACAAAAAGAAAAACTAGATGGAGATGCGGGGGATCGAACCCCGTGCCTCCCGCATGCAAAGCGGGCGCTCTACCATTTGAGCTACATCCCCGTTGTTGACGTTGAAAATAGCCGTACCCTACTCTTAATGCGACTAATCCGTGGATCCAATGAGTGGCAACCAAAAGGAACACTACTAGCAGCTAGTCTGTCCAATCATATTCACCCAACGAGTCCGCGCGCGAAGCCAAAAACAAACTAAACTTTGTTACTTTACTAATCGTGCTATGGCTTAATTTTCATATCGCCGACGCTTCATGGACTCACGGACGGACCGTCCGCCTGAATGCAGGTACGACACACGTGTGTTATACTTTAGGGCCTCTTTGATTCGCTGGAATTTCAAAACATGAAAACAAAACAAAATATAGGCTTACAGTGTGTAAGAGGTTTAGAGAGGATAGAATTGATGCAATGCATTGTATATATTATTGAGCTTCGTGATGTAAAAGATTTAAAGGGCAAGAAGCTTACTGGAGATAAGAAACCAGTTACTATCAAATTAACACCCCGAGTCGTTGTGGTAGAATAATATGACCGCCGCAGACAGTCAGACTGCAGAAAAACCGAAGGTAGAAGCCAACGAGACTTTGGCGTCACATACACTTTAACCATACAGTAAACCAACAAGTTGCTCAAGTGATGTAAGGTAGTTGAGAGCATGGGCATAATAGTCATGCGAGGGACGTTGTGATCGATGTCGATGTCGGGGTTAGAAAGTGTCGTGGTGTCGAGAATGCAGGGATGAGCCAGGAAGAAAATTGAAGCACGATCAAGACAGTCGTCAAGAATGGTGTCGATGCCGAAGGTGATGTTTTCGAAGCAGTCATAGATGAGAAGTCGCACCAAGCTTTCAAAGCTCCTATCAAGCGAATTTGTTGTGGGTGTCTTTCATCCTTCTCAAGAAAAGTCTTCTTCCTCCTCCCGCCGACGTTGCCACCGATCCGTCCAACCTTCGATGGCCTTTGGGTCGTGGAGGTGCAGAGAATCCCCGGCGGCGGGGGGATCCCTTTCTCGTTGTTGTTAGGTTCAACGTCTTGTTTGGGGCAATGTGGTGGTGGCGATGTCCCTCGGCAGGAATAATCTCTCACATCCTATCCCGTCCCGATGGTGTGAATAACGCCGTCGGAGGATGTGTGGAGGTGTGTCTCTGTCAAATCTTGTGGGATTCAGTCGGTGCTGGTCTCCGGTGCATCTATTTGGATCCAGGTTTTTTTTCATCTTCGTTCGTGTGGTTACCGGTTTGACGTTTTCGATCTACAACTCTCTTCATCGGTGATGGTTGCTACTCTACGACTTTCCGACTGTCTAGTACAACAAGGTTTGCCCCCTCCGGTGAGGAAAGAGGCGATGACGGCGGCGCACCTTCGCCAATGCTTTGTAGTCGTCGCTAGGTGGTTGTAATTTTTATTACCTCTTGTGTTTTTTGTACTGCGATGATTGATGAATAGATTAAAAATTTCTCTCGCAAATAAAGGTTTTCAAAGCTCTTCTTTTCCACCTCTACGAGCGAGAAACATTCTTTTATCAACCGCATAAAAAAGAAAAACATTCTTTTATGCTTTTATAGGTAGCATGCAAATATCCGTACTGATAGCTAAATTTATTTTTTCGGAAAAAGGTAATTTCCGCTGAACCAGTGCGCTTGCTGTCCAGCATGACGTGGGCCTGTATTGATACTAATGGAAGAATGGCCCAAGGCCCAGTTTGCTAGGGGAAAGAGTGTTTGGGTTGCTTCTTCTTCCTGGAGACAAGGAAGAACAGAACATATTCTGTTGGGTGCTCTAATGGCGCCTCCAGCAGCGGTCGGGGTAGGTGGGGTTGCTCGCAGCTGGCACCCCCCTTGGATTCGGGGCCCCGCGGCGGCCGCCCCCCTCAGGGCCAGGCCTGCGTTCGTCCCAGGCGGTGCCTTGCTGGACTCCCGGACACGTGGATCCCCGGAGCAGAGAAGGGGAGCTGCACCGGGCGGCCGGAGACTAGTGATCTCGAGAGCTTCCAGCTTCGAATCGAACCCCGGCCATATCCAGCTCACATCTGAGGTAAATCACCCGTTCCCCATTTCCCCCGCCCACTTTTGGTGTACTTCTAGCGCATCTAGGGTTATGTGCATTACCTTTCCATACAAAGGGGAAAATGAAAGGAATGTGGCAGGCTCAACGCTTGGCTAGATCACTTCTTGCAATTTTTCCCTTTCTTTGTGTATAGATTTTATTTTTAATGGAAATTCGACCGTATGTAGTTCACCCAATGAAAAAAATAGCGTGCTATGGCAAAAATAGTGTGGCCCTTAAAATATGCTATTAGCATCCTATATCGCGCTATAGCGTACTATTAGTAAAATATTGTACATTGATTTATTTAGCTAGGCACTGCTCAAAACGCTATACCGTGCCTTTTTCCCCACCGAGTTCACCTACTATTTCCCTAAAAAAATAGCATCATCGTGTGGTTCATCAGGGCCGGCTGGTAGTCCCTATCCTCTGGGACCTTGCGATTAATTAGTTAGGATTCACAAAGAGACGTGATTAAATAATTAGTTAATTACGATCCGCAATCTCCCCATAGAGTTTTTGTTTGTTAAAGGTGGTATATACAGGTCATGTCAATTATAACTCCGCAATCTCCCCATCAGTCCACTTGTTTTTTTATGTATAGTGGTATTATAATCAAGTTCTCTGAATTTAACAGCATGCTTCTAGCGTGTTAAACTTACTTGACCCACATTGTCACATTGGTTGAGAAGTCGTTGCTGCAGTCCCACTCCATTTTTAGATTATTAATTTTGTTTTCTCCGGGCACATGGTACTACAGGACCACTGCCCCCTTTTATCAGCGCAGACAGAAAAATACATATATAACATATAACATCTCAAACAAGTTCAGTTTTTAATTTTCTATTCATTGCAACGATACCAATACCCGAAATCTCAAGATGCAAGAATTGGAACTTAAGCACATGGTCCGAAAGGAACAGCAAAACGAAAGCATACACGCCACGTCTCACGCCAATTCAGATTCCTTACAATAAAGGTTCAGTTTTTTACACATATTGCAGAACATGCAATGGCCAAATAGACATATAATTTATTTTTTATGGAAACAAGTCCTTGCACTGGTGTGCACATATATTATCAGTGCTTTTCCTTTATTCATAACATAATCAATTTCAGATATAGGTTTCATGACGTAGGCATCCAGTAGAGTTTGCCACACGGGTGATTCCTTGTTTCGAGCAAAACCAAGTCTCAAGCCTGGAAGCTTGCACGCTCTTGCATTCTACCTTGCGTACAAACACAAAATCGTTCAAATTAGAATTTCCACAAATCAAGTGAAAAGATAAATGGAAAAATGTATTTACTTTGCTGATGCTAAGAGATTAATTACTGGTACAAGACAGTAGTAAACACAAACTAAGAAACACTGTTGATAGGCATACAAGCATGTGCCAATGTTACTTAAGGTGGACTATATGACAAGTCTCTAACTGCAACGTTTCTACATGTAACCAAAGGTGAAGTGATATCATCAGTACTCAATTTATAGAGACAATCCATGAGAAACATAATTGACAGCTTGTCAGCACTTTTGAGATTACAAGATGGCTATAACATGATAAAAGCGAGGCCAAAAGCACTTACAAATGTTTTTTTTCTCCTTGGCCTGCTAGGAGGAAAATGTTGGAGCGAAGTAGGGAATAAATCTCCCTGAGCTATTCCGATTCCACCAATCTTCGCTGCAGTCTATCTTGATCATACTCTGCTTGTACTTTTGATTTTGGATATCTTTCATTTCATCACACCGAGTTACACAAATATAAGACAACTCTTCAAATTCACATGCTTGCTTGCATATCACGGATAGCTTTGGCAGCTCTTCCAATTTAAGCTTTATCAGCCGAGGAAAACTTATTGTCGTCGTTTGCTTCATGCTGACACCTTGTGGTGATTCTCCAGTTTCAATCAATACTTCCATTTCCTTGCAGTGTGCAACTGTGAGCTGCTCAAGGTGTTCAAGGTGATGAACCCATGTCACATCTTTTAATTTATCACATTTATAGATACTGACCACTCTGATGTCCATCCCTGCATTTTTCCACGTCACTTGCTCTAGCCTGAGAAGATTGTTCAGTTCAAAGATTTCCAAGTAAGGGAGTAGCCATTGATCATAATTAGGGCCACCTTCAGCTACCAATAACTTCTGACTGTGAGAGCTCTCTACAATGGCTAATTCTCGCAGCTCTTGTAGTTCGGATAAAATTTGCAAGTTAATAATATCCGGATGTTTCTCGTCTTCAAAGTGGTCCATGCAGAGTGCCTGTGTACACACCCTTTTCAAGTCTCCCAGTTGTGTTATCTCTGCTATTGTTTGCACAGTATAGCCGAGCATATCCAGATCTATGGTGGAGCTCGCAAATTCTTGCAGGACGTTAGGGAAACTAGCACCAGTACGGAAAAGGTCCAGCCCTCGAAGACTTTTGAGTCCTAAGATAAGCCCTTCTGGTATTGTTTGGAGAACCATGTTATTTCTGATGTACAAGTACTTGAGTTTTGAAAGCTTTCTCAGTACTAGAGGCAAGAGAGCAATTGCTGTTGCAGAAAGATTGAGATGTTGCAGTTCGGTCAATGAGCATACCTCAAAAGGCAATCCCATTATTTCCGTCCCCTCTAAGTTTAAAAAGGTTATATTTTGGAAGTAATGAATGAGTTTAAGCGAGAAGACATGTTGAGCCACCAACACCTTGAGTTGTGGGAAACAAACCTTGGAAGACCATTGACACCATCTTGATGTGTCTTCCTCTGATACCCAAGCCTTCTCCACAGTGTGCCACTTCTCTTCAGCCAAGGCTGCTCTATATGGGGAATTTTGTAACCACTTGGTCTTGTATCCATGTTCATTCGCAATCCAGATAGCCATCAGTCGCATCATGGTGTGCATCTTGACATGTGAATTTTCTGTGGAGTCAATGCTAATGTCACCTTTTTCCAACATGGATGCACGCACCAAGTCATTAATGAGGGTATAACCCACATCACTAGCATTAGGACCATCTAACAAACCAAGTCCTATCCACCACCTTATAAGTGTCTTCATTGGTATGTTCTTATTTTCAGGCCATAAAGAACATAACAAAAAACGCTTCTTCATAACAGCTGTCAGACTATTATAACTTTCTTGTAGATGTTTGAATAAATCTTCATGGGTATCAGTGATTTCATGGAGTTTTGAATTCCTCAGCAGATCTCTGGCGGTTCTCCACTCCCTGTGATCTTTCTTGGGCGACATAAATTTACCGAGTGTGCATAAAGCCATTGGTAAGCCGTTGCACTGCTCAACTATCTGTCGAATATTTAGTTACATAAGTAAGATATGGTTGTACGAAGTGGATGTGGTAAACCACGGCAAAACAAAGTATACATATGCAATTAGAAGGAAAGAAAATTGTACTACAATCATAGGCAGAAATGTTGCTATCAACGGTGTCTGCAGACACCACTATCGGGCGGCACAAAAAAGGCCTACTTTATACGTATATAATATTTTAAGTTACGCCCACTGTTTAAATATATTAATTTATATAGTTTAATTAGCTTTGAAGAATTATAATATGTTTATGTCCTTGGAAATCTTTCTATTTTTACAAAAAACCTTTAGTTTGGTCAGTGGAATCTTCTGCTGTAAAATGACATATAGAAAACTGTGTCTCATGGCAAACCAACGCTTCTGATAGATGTGTCTGCGGTATGTGATACAATATATACATCTTTTTGTACGCAATTCTTACATGTGCTCACACTTCATTATGTTATAATACCATGACTGTTTGGAGAAATTTTTGAAATGTACAAGTACTTGATCAGACCAAATGGGTGTAGATATAGGAAATCCACCATTTAGGAAATTAAATTGGGCAACCAATTACCACTTTCTATTTTCTTAGTTCTGAAAAATCCTGGATGTAAGTCAAGCTATTATCATGTACACATACAAAAATTCATCCAAAAATATGACTATTTGTGATCTAAGCATAGCAGAGTACGCACAAAAGTTAGTGTAGTGGCATCTACTTCAGCAAAATCAGCTTTCACATTCTAAGTTTGGCAGCCTCAACTAAAAAAACTTTGGCCTCTCTTATCATCTTTTGCTGTCATAAATGATTAAAATTCTAGAAGATCATTAATGCATATGTAGACAATGTATATTCCACTGATAAATTAAATCTTCTACAACCTAAATTAATGATTCCACTATCATTAACAAACTATATTATATAAAAAAGGTTCACTAATTAAATTCATTAATATCACTGCCTTGGGCTGGAGTTAATGCGGAACTAACCTCTTTCGCAAGATTATGAATTTTCTTATCATCAAAGATTTTACTTCCCACCTTCTGAGCAAAAAGATTCCACGCGTCTTGTTTACTCAAGCACTTCATTTGGATGGTATCCTCAGGGCAGCAGCATCCCATCTTGCTACACACGTACATGCTTCTAGTTGTGAACACAACTTTACGCCGGTGTGGCTGTACTACATCAAGCGAGGGGATGCCTAGTTCGTCCAGATTAAGATCCTCCCATAGGTCATCCACCAACAATAAGAAGCTCTTATCTCTAAGGTGGTTATGAATGATATTTGCTTGGGAAATTTGGTTGCCTATATGAGGTAATGCTATACTAATGGCGATAGCTTTTTGCAAATCAGCAACTGTAGAGCATCCCTTGCCAGCTTGAACAAACAGTACTTCGGCGAAATCATCATGATACTTCGAACGAGAATCACTTACCAGATTGATAAGGGTTGTCTTGCCCACGCCTCCCATGCCCCAAACCCCAAGCAATACAGACTCTACATTATTGTCCTTAATGAAATCGAGCACCTTCTTATACGAGCCCTCCATCCCCGGCAATGGAGCTCGCAGCTCTTGTGGCTGGACATGGCGGACAGGACGTGGGCTTGCCTTTACCTCTGGCATTAATTTGTCGCCTTGGCTGATGAGTTCATTGGCTTTGTTGAGCTCCCTGTGGGCTTCCCTACCTATGTAGCACCTCTTAAAATAAGATAGGCTGTACTTTTGAAGCCTAATCTTGATCTCTCCCTCTTTGTTTTGCAAATCATCCACGCTCTGGAGCCATGTGATGCGCTCTGCAGAAGATGGGATGGGATCCTGGCAGCGGAGGTTGATTTGCATCATGCCCAACATCTCCACCTTTCTTCCAAGATCCTCCACATGGTGGTGAACGCCGAAGGAGTATCCAAGATAAACTACTATGGGATCCCACCACTTGATAGCCACGAGAACCGAAGCACAGATAGCAGCAATGCTGATCCATGTTGCTGCGTCAAGCTCCATCTTCTGCACACTTACTCCTTACTCTCCTCTAAATTCTGTTCATCAAATTTAAATATAAGGTCCTGCAAACAGTAGACCATGGCGCCGTTGGTTATTAGCACTTCAAGGAGAGTTTATGCATCTATTTCTACTTCCAATTGTCACATTCTCCTTGTCAGTAGTGACTTGGAACCACTGTATTAGAAAAAGCACAGCTTTCGGGGTTTAGCCCGGTGGTTAGGTTGTGGCGGACAAACCGAGGCTTTCGCTGCAAAATTAATTATTCCAGGGAAAATGTATGTTACATCTTCTGTAGCAATAAATGGACAAAAAATTATTTGTCAGCATCTCAAATAGATATAGGATAATTACAAACACAAAATACAATTCAACTTGACAGCTTCTTCATGGCTGAGGCTAAGCTACTTAATGGCCCAACATATATTTGGGCGGCACATTGGTTTTGTCGACCGAGTTGGCCTCAGAGGTAGTTTTAAAAATTCTGTTTCAGAAATATTTTGGCCATATTCAGCGATTTCGGTTTATTACAGATAGATTACAGTCTGTTCCCAGTCAAATCTGGCCTAATCCAACAATGCCTCCTACAGGCGTTATTTAGGGCCTTGTTTCCCTCTTTTATTTAGATTGCCGGCCGGTCATAGGTCAGTGTCATGGCAGGCGTTTTTTCTTTCTTGATAGCTTTTTTCTTTTTACAGCATGGCTGGCTTCATTAATCTACAGCCTGGCTTAATGCCGTCGTCCGGCCATCCAAATGCAAAGGGCGCGAGGGCCTGGTCGTACATTGTACAGAACAGATCATGCAGCAGGAGCAGTTGGTAACGTTCAAGTAAACCAGCCATAACACAAAAGCCACCAAGCATATCACTTTTCTCTTGCGAGAATAAGCAAGTCACCATATATATTAGAGTTTCAAGAGCAATGTCACTGATTTAGGACGTCTATCGAATTCCTGATGTACGTAAGTGCTATCTTCCTTCCTCCTTGCATATGCGTCTCTTTAGTTATCCATTTGCCCCCTCAAAATTCCCGCGCCTCCTCTGGTCTAGCTTGCCAATCTGCTTGTTTGATTGCAGAATGCATTTTTGGGCGCTTTGGCCTATGCCAGTGTATGAAAGGCTCTAAGCAGATCTGTGGAAAACCTTACATCTCAATTTATTGAGTTTAGAGTTGAGAATTGAGCAGTTTGAAGATGGAGCCAACAGTGTGGGCAATCATTTTCGTTCTTAATTCACTCATCACACTCCTCATCATGAGCATGTATGCAACGATTACAGAAATGGTTATGATAGTAAGCATTGTTCTCGTTTCTATTGTTTGGTTTATCATCAGAAAGTATGAGATGATTCCTTTTCCCCACTGGAGAATGCATGGGATGATTCTGCTGGCAATGGCAGAGGACATTGTTCATAATTTAGGCTCCATTATTAAAATTTCCGGTCGTATGAAGGATCTTGGGGTTGAAGTCGCAAAGCTGCATGTGATGCAAATGGCCCTCCGTCGTCTGGATCCACTCCTGTGTTCTGAACAATGCATCCATTGGCTTAACAGCGTGGACGCTTTGCAACACATGGAGCAAGATATTCAGGTTGGGTATGGCAGGTGCGGCTTGAATTATTCAAAGAGGCTCCACTTAAGCAATAAAGTATGCCAGGAGCTCAACACAGCCTATAATCTCCTCAGGCAAGGAGACTACTTCTTGCACCCAAAAATTAATTTGCAGGGCACGATAAACTTCTACACGAAGAAGGTGATTGGTTTTGTTAATGCCATTGACGCTGACTCTGGATTGCTTGGGATTTGGGGCACTGGTGGTGTGGGCAAGTCATGCCTTCTCAAGCTGGTTAGTGATTCTCGTTCAGAGTATGCTGATGGTTCCTTAAATGTCATGTTTGTTCATGCTGGCATTGGATGTACAGTTAGTCAGGTGCAGCAGGTAATTGCCACCAGTATGGGACTATCTCTAATGCACAATAAGACTTCCCATGCAAATATCATTCGTGATCACCTCAGTGATGTGAGCTTCTTATTGCTGTTAGATGATCTATGCGAGTATCTTGATTTGGAAGCTGTGGGCATACCCTTGCCGTTGGGGAGTGTTGTAGTCTCTCTTCAGGGAGGGTTGGCACGGCAAAAACAGCGTAAAGTTGTGCTCACAACAAGGAACATGAATTTGTGTGACAAGATGGGGTGCAGCCACGACAATACCATCAAAATGGAGTGCTTGGACGAAGAAGATGCTTGGAAACTCTACCGTAGATTCTCGTCTGTATTCATCGGTAGAGAATTCACCATAGAAGAAAAAACATTATTGCCTGAAATACTACCAGTGCAACGACCGTCCGGCTGCAAAACCCTGCAAGATGATCGGTTCCCGGGAATGGCAGGCTCCTACAATGAGGTGCACTATTTCATCGAGGACAAGGGTGGCCGATCCCTATTACTGGGGGTCTGGGGCACGCGAGGCGTGGGCAAGACAACTCTTCTTAGGCTCATGCGTGATTATAAGGGTAAAGCTCACTTCGAGCACATTATGTTCGTTGGGGCTGGAACTGGATGCGTGGTGAACAATGTGCAACATGCTATTGCTGTCAATCTAGGCTTAGATTTGGCCATGATGTCATCACTTGATGAGCTTTCCCGAGCCATGCATATCTTCAACTATCTTGAAGACAAGAGCTTCTTATTGTTACTAGATGACATAAGAGAGCCCCTTAATTGGTGGGCTGTTGGCTTGCCACTATTGTCATATAGGGGGCAAAAGATCATCTTGGCGACGAGGAGTCAGGCTGCATGTGCCCTCATGGGGTGTCATCCCGCCGACGTCATTGAGATGCGTTGTCTGGGGAAAGATGATGCATGGAGCCTCTTCAAAGACAAGGTTGGGATTGGAATCATCAACGATCATCCTCAAGTTCATCATCTTGCAAAGCAGGTATATATATTTCGCCTATCGAATATACTCTTCCCTTCCAATTTATAAGGCCCACACAACTCTTAAGGTTCAAATTTTGATCATCCGATTGGCCACTAAAATATGAGTTATGTTTCACAAGAAGTATACCTATACCGTTGAATTCGTGTTTGAAGGAAAGTTTCCGGTGGTATAATTTTGTGCCTCATAACTTACCTATATTATTAGTATAACTTGGAAGGAGTGATTATTTGTGTATTTATGTAAATAAATAGCTATTTAACATACAAGTACATACCATTCGTGTGGAAACAAGAGTTGCCCCTGAACTAACTTAGTTCAGTATGTGATAAGCAGATGGTCTCACGGTGCGGCGGCTTGCCCCTAGCACTATGCGCCCTTGGTCGAGCCATGTCAAATAAGAAAGACCTGAGGGAATGGAGAAGCGCCTGCAGTCAGCTCACGGCTATTGGCCTGGAGCCATGTGAAATTGACGAGAAGGTGGGTAGTATAATCGTCGACCCTCTATATGGATGGAGAAGGGATCCCATCATCCCAGCTGAACAGACCCAAGGCAAGAGCATCGTCGACCATCCGGATGTATGGGGAGAGGTCCCCACCCTCCTAGCTAAACAGATTCAACTCAATACCAGCATCAGACAGGAATGGGGAATACTGCGCTCCTCGGGATCAGGCAGAATCTTTCAGCAGGCACTTGGACTCCCCCCTCCTGTTGAAAAATATAGGCCTCACAAAGGGAGTGAATCTGATTGATATCAACATCTCTGATACAGATAACAGATCGTCTGTTCTTAGTCTGCGTTTGGCATCGTGGTGCATTACGGTAATCCAGCTTATCCAACTAGCATTGGCCTATTTTAGTGTTTGTTTAATAACCTTTATCTCTAGTTTGGTGGCTATTTTCCCACATATTATAACATATAAGCACAGCCAACACAGTGCAGCAACTGTGTACTGAGCCTCAGTTGAGTTTGCAACGCCGGAATTGCATTTTGTACGGGACTCGTGTATGTGATCTTGATCACTAATTATGTTAATGCAAGTAAATCATTGTTGCTTAATAGTATAACCTACGTCTCATTCTGAAATTCTCTTGGGACAAAAAATCTCACAGTATCATGTTTTTACGATACAGTCCCATGAACTGATACTAAGCACTGACAAGAAGCAATACTGTTGGCTATCCCGATCCTGACAGCCGTGCCAACTTGCAAACGAGCTTGTTTTGTGAGGTAAGGCACTGTCCTGCTCGCTCTTTCACGAGCTTGGCTCAATTCCGCATCGCTGCAGGCATTGTGCCAGTGGATCATCTGTTTTAGTAGGGTCTGTTGTTGATATACATCTTGTACTTCTGCTGTTTTCCTTGATAATCGATATATCAAGTTGTCTCTTGTTTTTTCTTAGAAGAAACAGATTTATCCTTTCTGCCTGAAGTTTGTTTCAGCAATTCATGGGTTAGCGTGTAATTCAAGAATATATGGCATGTGCTTTCCCGCAATTAGATTGTTGCACTTTACAGATGTAAACTACTACCATCCGGGTACAAGGTTTGATCAACATCATTTACATGTTATCATCGAGCCTTCTTTAGCGTCCATAGCACCCAACCATTCACGATGGAGCTCTCGATATTCAGACTGTGGTATATTTATATAAACTGCATTTATATACCACATAACCAAGCCTCTATTCCAGAGGAGTTTTTCGCCTTCAGGTTAGGCCATTTGGATGAAAGTGACTCTTGTTGAGTCTTGGGTTTGCCACGTGCTATTATTTTGGTACGGGGTGGGGTAGAACTGCTTGGTGGATTTACGTATTTCGTTCAAATTTTTTGAACTGCTGTTTCCTCCAGTTGGTTGCTCTAGCATTTTTTGGGTCTGTGTGGGACAGGCTGATGTGGCTATTTTCTTTCCATGGTTTCTCGCTGTTCGTTCGTGCTTCTCCTTGTGTACGTGTCGTCGCTTTTGAGTGGACAGTGATGGTTGGTCGGAGCGGTGCGCTGGCGCTGCCCGTATATTTCGCGCGGTGCTTCCCTGTCATTTTCATCGTGCAAAATGACGTGCTGTTGCCGCTTTGCCTACTACTTCCAGAAAGTGGGTGCCGCTCTACGTCGATGCGCTGTGCTGTGTGCTATAAATAGGCTGCTTTTCTTCCTCCTGTCTTGCATGTAGTTTCATTTCTGTATTAGTGCTCGATGGTTGCTCCTTCGTCCTCTCGTGATGGTTTGCGGCGTTCTGGGCGTCCTCGTGGTTCCCGTTCTCTTTCGATTGGTCGTCGCGGTGGTACAGGTCGTGCTGCTGGTTCTGTTTCGCCTGATAGTTCTACGTTTGCTCATCATCGTCCGTCTGGTCGGTCTGGTCGTCGTGCGCGTGGGTCGTTTTCTTCGCGTGCTTTGTCCCTGCCGTCTGCTGGTTCGATGGATATTGGTATGTCATCTGGTTTGTATTTTTTTTTGTTGCATTATTTTCCTGGTTTTGTAGATTAATTGTTGTTGTTTGGTGTTGTAAGGTGGGTGTAGTCCTTCTTCTGCTACTTCTCGCAGGGAGGAGATCCGTTTGGGCAAGCAGCCTGTTGATTGTGCTCTTGGTTTGTGTGTTTCGATCGATGAAGTCTTATTTCTTGCTGTTGTTTGATTGTACTTAATCATTTGATTTTTTTTTGTATTTACAGGTGTGCCTACGTCTCGATGCGATGATGTTGTACTTAATCCCACTATAGAATATGGTATTCTCTCAATATATTTTCTTGAAGTGCGTGGGTGGGTTTGATAGTTGAATATGGGTGGGATTCATAGAATATGGTATTATCTCAAAAGAAAGTTCTTGAAGTGTGTGAGTGGTTTTGGTGGTTGAATATGGGTGGGATTTATGCGTGGTTTTGTTGGTTTGGGATTTGTGTATGGTTTGCTAATGTGGTTAGTTGCGTGTACATGCATGATGGTTGGCTGGGAAAATAGTGTTTGTGTTAGATTCACACCATTGTGTTTTTTATTAAGAAAAAAAAGGAAAAAAAATTTGCCCAACCGGTGCCGCTGGGCTCACAGTAGCTTACAGACCCAAATCAAGCCTTATGGCGACTTGGGTGGCTGATGGAGCGTACTGGCGGCCCAGCAACGGGGTCCAATGGGGCAGTGGGTAGTAGTAACATAGGAGTTCGGGGGTAAAGTTGCCTATTTAAGCTGCTTCGTGCGCTCTTCCGTTTCCGAGGTGGGACTAAACGATGTTGGTTCCCTGGGCGTGCGGTGGCTGGATTATGGGCTGGGCGAAGTGTGTTGGGCTGAGTTGGGCTGGCTGTTGAATGTGTTTAGTGTGGCCTGTTGTAACAAGGATATAGAGAGATTGTAGAAAGGGATAGGATAGTTATTTTTGCAAGAGACTTGTTGTAAATTTCTTAACTTAAGAAAGAAAAAAGAATAAAAACACAGATACATAACATAAAAAAAGAATAAATAAGACGAGATTCGACCTCCCCTACATATTTAATTTCTTCTCCTATACAAAAACTAGCAAGACCCACTCCATTGGTAATTCCATCAATAACACCCTTATCAAAAAACTCCGTTAGTTCGGTTCCGATACCGGCCACCACTACCTTTAGCGTTCCATACTCGAGCCCAGTATCATGCAGTCCTTCTAAACAAAGTCTAACCTTATAAGCCAGTTCTCCCTTCTTAGCTCGAACACTGCTGTGCCATCGAGTAAATTCTACTCTATCACCTTCACACTGTATTGCCCTCGAAGCATTTAGCACTCGTGTACAATAGTCACTCGAGTGAAATACTAGGAAATAGCTATGTGGAGGACAAGCTACATTGATCTGTACTCCTCCATCCTTACTTCCGCATACGGATTCCATTGCGGCAAGCAGTTCTTCACCGGAGACATACCTTTCTCCACTAAGAATTGTTGCATAAAGGGCATGATTTCGATACCTGTCCTCCAGATTTTCCATGCCGGCAGTGCGGGGAAGCAGCATATGGGCAACTCCGGGGCGTAGCTCTGGATCACCTGCTTGCCATGCTTCCCATGGTCGATACCCGTCCGAGCTCCCCGATTCGCGGTCACTTGAATCCATGCTCCAGTTGCTGCTCATCTTTTTTGTGAGGAGGAGGCTGCTAAGTTTGTGGATGAACAAAACTGGCACACCTACATATGATTTATATAGCCCCATGTCCAAAATAGCTTCAATGCAAATTAGAATGACCGATATATACCCTTTTGTATATATAGATAAATATATGTTGTGTCCCGCAACCTTTCTCAATTATTTTCACAAGGGTTCGACGTCTAACAACATAAAAAAAATGCTCTTCACATCACACTCCACTTTACGTGACGGCCAATAACCTACCGCCGGTTTAGCCAAATAATAAACGTGTTTATATTATCCCATGATAGAATTGCATTTCGTTTCTAAGGTGCTCAAACAAGGAAAAATATTATTACACGGACACTTAATTCGTGTATTGCTGCATATATAACTTGAGATCAAAACTTAACAACACAGATGGTGGTAATAGTACTAATCAAATAGTACAGTCGGATTTTTTCCCAACCATGTGCAGTTCAGCACTCAGGATAGTAAGGTGCAATTGATAGCATGACTGCCCATGACCTGAAAAGTGTGTGCTTTTTATCTCATCGGTATTTGAACCCAAACTTGCATGCATGGATGTAAATAAAGGAGTGCTACTCGGCAGCACATGCAAGTGTTAAGACATAATATAAAAAATTATGTATATCAGATGTGCATTAAGATCAAACTTGGCCGACCATCCTTTCTACTTACTTATTGGATGCCACGCAGTAAGCAGCGTGTAGCAAAATTAGATCATGTGGGACGTCTGGCAAGCTCATAGTAAACTCGTTCATGCAAGCCTCCACGTTTGTGCAATGTAGTGACTCATCCTCCTACCATCACCTTGCCCGCCTCTATATATAGCCATACATGCTCTCGCAGTGCTCATTCATCCCAAGCATCGATAAACAAGTAGGGCGATCATGAGCACCAATCACCCTGCCAATAGCTTCCACTCAGGAAAGCAGACAAAAAAAAGAAGAAAAGATAGTCATTTCAAGCTCTTCTTCTAATGCTACGCCTACTGATATGGTATGCATATATTCTACGTTTTCAGCTTACGTTAGAACATCATGCAAAAATAATACAGTCACCACTTTACGTCTATTCGCAGAACGATGACTTAATGGTATACATACCCAGACGCACCATCCTACAAATTGTCGGCTCGGCCATAAGGCAGGAGGTTCAAGGATATCTTCACTGCACATACCTCGACAGAACCATACAGGCATCCGTCCATATGGGATGCATCAATGAAAACTCTCTGGTTTTCAAAGGAGAGCTAGTAGCAACACAGGATGAAGCAGAAGAAGGAGCTGCCCAAGCAGCACTGAATTACATATGTGAAAACTATGCGATCACACTCAATGATTACAATTTTCCTATGTTGCAGGCAACAAAGCAGAAACTCATAGCAGCTCAAGAAAAAATACGGTCAAAACATTGTCAACTTAACATAGCTAAACATGAAGTTGCTGCTTGCCAAGCCGACTCTGTGACACAAACGCAGATGCTGGAACGTATATGCAACGATTTCTCTAATGCAGTACCCCTTTGTATGCATCCACAGCGTCCATTCACTGAAGACCGGATCATCAGCTACACTGGTAGTTGCCCACCCATCACACGACTAGAGCACTTCGCAAAAGTGTTATATCATTTCATTATTGGCAGTAACACCGGGGGTCAGTGCTCCAAGATGACCTGATTTCAAGCTTTAGCACTATCTACAATAAAGTTTATGTGTAAATGCCTGTCGTTACATTGTCCTTTAGTTCTTTTAATGTTGTTTTTTACGAAGATGTACTATGTTGTAATAAGTGGATCTTCAACATGCTGTAATTCTGTAAAAAATGTATGTTATGTGTAAGTTAATTATAAATGCAAACTTTCTATCTTCCGTCATTTTCTACATGATTGCAACTAAGTATTAGTTTCTGCGAACGAAAAAAAAAGCTCTATCTTGTAGAAATCGACGTCAGTGGTACTCCCTGCGTGTTCAAGATGAATGTGATAGTCACACTTTTCAAGTAAGTATACAACCGCCAGATAGAACAACAACTTATCTATATTACATAACATCTTCAACATGTGATAAAGTTAACAAGCACAAGAAGAAGAAAAAAATACATGGACGACGATATGAAACCATCAAAATAAAAAAATTAAAGGAAAGCAATATGATATCTACTTGATATGACAAGTAGAACACTGCCAAACATATCTGCCTTCAGTAGCGAAAGAGTAAAAAAAATGAAAGATAACAATATAATATCTCTCACACAACTCAGATGGAACGCTGTCAAGCATATTTCCTTCCAGTGACATGGCCGCCAGTACCTCTGAGAATCACCGCTCGAGCAGCAGCGCCATGGCGATCATCTACAATCATTGCGCACAGAAGCATAGAGAAGCCAAGTAATACTGTTAGCAGCCCAGCTATAGGAACTAGGATCAACTCTGAGCTCACGTCCTCCATTGGAGGCCTCCTCTTGATCTTTTGTCACCGGAAAATAAGGGAGAAGGAACGAGATACGTTGTGGGATGGAGAAAGAGGAATGGAGTCTGTGGTCATTTTTATAGCCCGGACTCGGTGTTCGATGGGCGAAGTTCACCGGCACCGCTCGCCGGTGTTCAGTATGCGAATCTGTGAGCAGTGCCGAAAAGGCACTGCTCCTTGAGGTGACTGCTCGCTCTATCGGCAACGAGCACGCCTCACAGTACCACGGTACTACTCTAGGTATTCTATGCTCTAGATAGCACAAGTGAAAGGCGTAGGTAAAGCACGCGAGGCCGGTCTTCGAAAGGCGAATCTGCGAGCAGTGCCGGAGAGGTATTGGCCCATTGAAAGACTCTTTGCTGTGACGATAGCAAACACACCTTACACTATCGTGATACTGCATTGAGTGCCCATAGAGTCTGTAGTCGTTTTTATAGCCCGGACTCGGCGTTGGATGGGCGAAGTTCACCGGCACCGCTCGCCGGTGTTCACTATGCGAATCTGTGAGCAGAGCCGAAAAGGTACTGCTCCTTGAGGTGACTGCTCGCTATATCGACAGCGAGCACGCCTCACACTACCACGGTACTACTATAGGTATTCTATGCTCCAGTGGCGCAAGTGAAAGGCGTGGGTAAAGCACGCGAGACCGATCTTCGAAGTGCGAATCTGCGAGCAGTGTCGGAGAGGTATTGGCCCATTGAAAGACTCTTTGATGTGACGATATCAAACACACCTCACACTATCGTGATACTGCATTGAATGCTCCACACGTCAGGCACTACAAGTGGGGGCAATGCTGAAAGCGGGCCACATAGAAGAAAGATAAGCGACTGAACTCCTTGGTAGATTGTAACAAGCAAATATTTACATTCTGGAAAAAATTGTTTTTTTCCATTCCTCAAGGATCTACATAGTAACTATGTGTAATTCTGTTACTGAAAAAAAATAATGAGTGCGGATTATTTATGGGCATTACAAAGAATACAGTGCAACGAACAGTTGTTCACTGTCTGTACTTACATACATTTTTTAAGAAGATTCTCTTGGTTTTAAATTTCTTATTAACATTACATTATATTATAGACTTACTACGTAATTTCCCATCCATATTAACTGGTCGAATTTAGATTGGATTAAAAACTATCATGCACTTATTCACAGTTCTCTTTTTCTTTTTCATTTTTATTCTACATCGTCTAAATTCTTTTCTCTTAAATATGCATTTTTTTATTAAAGTTTACATATTCGACTAGCTCATCTGGCTGCCTCAAGCTTTTATCCATTCGATATCTTACACTGTCTACCTTAACAATTGTCCATACTTGCTAATATGTAATACAAATCTATGGACGGGCGTGGCGTGCCGCCGCGCAAGTTTCGCTAGTATCTCATATAAGCGACCCATTTACGCCTCCGCTATTTCTCTGTGAAAAGCTGTTGTGGTGTTAGCAGTAGGCCGCACCACTTGTTAACTTCTGTTACTTTTGCTGCACATGGATACTAGACATTGCTCGTTATCGCCGAGAAGGCCCAACCCTGCAGGTTTTGGTCATAATGAAAATAAAAATAGAAAAATATGCGTACATTCTTGTTGATACATATGAATCGATTTTCAACGAGGCACAAATCATACAACACAAGCGAAGCGACCATGCATGCACGCGCCTTCAATACTGAAGTCTGAATGAACACGACATAAGCTATGTCTGATTCAGAGGATGGCACATCAACTGCTGCTTCCAACACAAACGAACATGAAAGTACTGCTTACATGTGTTCTCTGTTTTAAGGACTTGTTTCTACTAGCGATTCCAATCTGTTGTTTATTTTTTTTAGACAGCGAACTGCTCTTGTTGAGCGATTCTTGGTCCAATCCTACAACCCTCTCACTGAGGATTCTAACATGATCATATACCATGTTCATTGACATGGAGAGCTCGATGATGGCTTTCATACGTAGTATCTTCATTCGTAGGGTCTCAACTAGTGTTTGAGCAACATCCCACTTTTGGAAGATGACGGTCCCATAGTCCTGGTAGTCGATTGTGAGGCACATGGTGTGTACCAAACTTATGTATCGAGATGGAATATGGACGAACCATGAATCACCCAAGTGCTGCATTTGGGATTCTTTACACTACACCTAGCACCATCTCAGTATCGGTTCACAAATTTGGTGATGATGTGCTCTTTGTATTGTTTTTCTCTAATATCTCATGAAACAAAAGAGTGTCCAGTATGGACTATTTCACCCACCCAACAAAGGACCTCCATATATGCATTGTGTGGTGGTGAAAAAACTTCCGCTTGCATATATATAGAGGCGATTCTCCTACTACCAAAGAAGTCCTCAGGTCTTCATATTGCCATGATCATTTGCATTACTATGGCATGGTGGATCATCATGCTCATGGCATTCTATGGGAATGCAGTTTGTACCCGGTGGAATCTACCTTTCACCTCTTCCAAAAAGAAAACGTGAAACTCTGAAATCTGAATCCAGAGGTCCCAGTCCGTGGGAAAAATGGCATAACAAAATAGGGGAAATCTGGTCCAGAGCTCCAATATCTTTGCTTTTGACATAGCTCACCACTCATACTGAATGGCCAGATCTCCAATATCTAAATGGTAAAGAAAGAATTGAAAGTCATTGGGGTATTGTTATCCACCAGAACGTGAACAATACCGTGTGAGGCAAGCCCTGGAGGCGGGCGAGCTGAACTTGTGTGAGATACAGCATGCTGTATGCATTTTCCTATTTCTTTTGAACCCTGTTTGTGAGGTCCATCGTTTTCTACTTGGAGAGTTTGGCTTTTGAAACAATCTGTCAGCAAGCGAATCTGTTAACGATATAGATTAATGCAATTGACGAAACAGAGCATTGAAGGGGAATTTTCATCCAAGAGCAGGACGAGTTCCATGCTGTTGGACATTCGCAGAAACCAGACCAATAAAGAGTTGATGATGCCACTGAAGAACATTTTTCTTCGTGTAGACTTGTACCCCCTCTGTTCCAACTGCCAAAACGTCTAACATTTAGGACAGAGGGAGTACAAGACTTCATCATGATCATTCACATACTGTCAACGAGCGTTGATTAGTAGCCAATAAGACACAACCATGCAAGGTGGGACTCCCCATATTCCGATCGATGCTATTTTTACACTTTGCAACAAAATATATCTACTGTTGTTCTGATGTAGTTAAAACTGCACCATATTTGATGTCTATGGTGTTGCTATCTTTGGAACGACGCTCTACCAACTGATCTTCCACATCTGTCCACATGTTCCATAATATTTCAAATTTGTCAACATGTTCCACAAAGAATAATAAAGTTCAAAAAGGAGAAAAATGAATTACGAAAATAGGGAAGAAAAAAGAAAAAATAGGAATGAAAAAAACACTTAGGTCTTGGCCAGCTAGGTGACGACATCGCTCTTGTCGTGCGCGTGTTGGGCCGGCCCAAGCGCCCGCGGGTTTGAAAAATGTTCATGTATTTTGAAAAAAAACGTTCATGGATTTGATTTTTATTTTTGCAGATTTTCAAAACAACTTCAGTAGAAAATTAAAGATGTCCCTTGCCACACCTCCAAGAATAGACTTTGAGCAGTGCATATTTCCTAGCTCAGTTACTAGTTACCATAGTGCAAATTCGAATATTGAAGATGGCCTAGCCAAATTTACTTTGAATGGTGTGTGTGGTGGGGTAATGTTTCACTGGGTCCAAGCCTGTGTGTTGGATCGGGTGAGATAAGATTGTAATAACTCCAGGTTTCCTTAATCAATATACACCTTCTTTTATAAAAAAAGCACATATTGTAGCATCAGCTGAGTGGCAATATTATCCATGACATTTTGCTATTGCAAGGGCTTCAACTGAAGTGGTTACCTGTTGTTTATGCATCTTCTTAATTGCATACACAAAGGAGGCACTGGTCCTGAAGCACCTTTTGTGCGCAGAAAAACAAAAGGATGGAGCAATTCTGACTTGTGGTTGCCACCGGTTGCTGAAAGACAAACACTTGCTATTGAGCAGAGGAAGCGCACATCACTCAAGGGTTGGCTTTGGCATTCTTTATACCATACCTCAAAACATCTCCCATATCGGTTCGCAAATTCGACGAAGCAAAATGTGCTCTTCGTATTGGTTTACTCTAATATCTCACAAACAAAAGAGAGTGGATTATGCGCTTTTCATCCATCCAACAAAGCACCTCCATATATACATTGTGTCATTGTGTGGTGGCCAAAAAAACTTTCTCTTGCATACATATAGTGCTGATTCCCTTGCTACCAAATAGCTCCATGGATCATCATGCAGGTTGTGTTCCAGCGGAATTGCAATTTGTACCAGCAGAGGTGAATGACCCCTTCACCTCTGCCAAATAAATAAATAAATAAACAAATATGAAACTCTGAAATCTGAACCAGAGTTCGGCATCCATGGCAACAGTTGCATGACAAAACAGGGTAAATCATCTAGGTCCACCACGTACTTATTGAATGCATGGCAATATGTTTTTTTTCAATGAGTGCTGCCATTTCTCTGTAAATCTGGGTCCAGGGAAAATTGCAGTTATCTCAAATCGAGGACGCATTAATCCCTCTTCATTTTATTATTTGTTTATCTTTAAATTTCTTTGGTTGCTTTTCTCTATGGAACCCTGATACTACGATAGTTGTCGTAGTCAAAACCTGAATTAATAACTTGTGTCAGTAGTGAAAACCTGAATTAATAACTTCTGTCTATAGTGAAGACCTGAACCTTTTTCTTTTCTCATAGAGAGAGTAAGAACCCTGTTCCTTCTAACCCTGTTCGTGAGGTCCATGTTTTTCTAATTGGAGAGTTTGGCTAATGAAAATGACCATGACAGATGTGAAATTAATCTGCAGGCAAGCTAATCTACTTGCTATGCAGATGGATGCAATTGGAAAAACAGAGCGCTGAAGGGGAATTTCCACGGATACACCTTCAGTCCTGCGTGACAGGTGCTACTCCGCTACTTCACACTTAGATTGCAACCGGCCTGCTCAATGGCCTCGCAAGTCGACAAGAAGTGTAGCAGCAATGCAGCATAGCATATACCAACGTGTTCGCTAGATGAACTAAAGCAGACACGATCTCGGCAGACATCCTTCAAGGTGCGAGACGAGTTATAGACTGTTGGACATCTAAAAAAATTACTAAGAAAGAGTTGTTGATTCCGCTAGAAAATAATTTCCTTTGTGTACAAGTACAGTGGTGTGAGTCATACAAAGGGCCAGTTCTTTTGCAAAATTCTCCAAGAATCGGACCCATCCCTAGCTTCTTGTATAATATTGATCCCCCATTTGTTTTACAATCATAACTAATTAGACTCTAAGTAGTTAGGATTATAAAACATTATCTTGCAAAAGGACTGGCCCAAACAACCCATGCAACAGACCAGCTTACATGTACACGCAGGTGCACATCGTCTGGCCTACGTGGGCGTGCATGCGCCATGAGTGACTGATTGGGCAGCGGAAGCACACAGCACTCAAGGGCTTGCTTTGCCATTCTTCGAACTACTTATGCGATCTTCTTTCTATCAGTTTAGGGCATCTCCAGCCGTTCGCCCCCCCAGGGCGTCTAAATTCGGCATCCTGGGGGCATGCCGGCGCTAGCTCGGCCCTGGGGGCGAGCTAGCTCCCAGTCACGCACCCACGCGCCGGCCCCAGGACGCGGTTAATTCAAACTTGGCCGTTCCCGCTCTCAAGACGCCGCAAGTCCGGCGATCGAGCATAGTCTGTCGTTACAAAAAAAAAGAGCGCCGCCGCCTCGGCGGGGTCATTCACTCGGCGGGGGTTGGTCCCAGGTGTTGGCGGAGTCGGCGTGCGCGAGCTCGGCGGTGTCGGAGCTGCTTCGGTGTTGGGCTGCGTCGGCGCGGCTTCGACACTGCTGGGCGGCGACGGAGAGGCTTCGCTCGGGCTTGGCGTCCGTGCGGCCGTGGGCGTCGTCGGCGTCGTGGGCGTTGCCGTCGGCAGCTCGTTCAGGATGAGGCCGCGCTGCACCAGGTACCACGCCTTGAGCTTCTCGTCGTTGCTCTGAAGCATGTCCGCCCCGCCCATCAGGAAAGCCATGTCGGTGTTCCTCTTCTTCACGGCGACGTTCGTCCGGAGCAGGTCGAGCTTGATGGCGTTGTTCTTCATCAGCGCCGACCACCGCGCCTCGGTCTTCTCTTCGCGTAGGACGGCCCGGGCCTGGACGTCGGCGAGGCAATGCTCAATGGACTCCTGCACTTGCGTGGTTGCCGCGTCGGCGTTTTCCCCTTCTTGGCCAATTTGTGGCCGTCCGGACGCCCTTCCGACGCGCCCGGAGTCGGCGCGTCCGGCTTGTACGTCTCCTTCGCCTTGTCGAGGGCACGTCGGACTTCCGCCCACTTCTCGCACTTGTCAATGCGCTTGTAGACGTGGAGGTGCTTGAAGTCGGCGTCTTGGTTGTCACCCCGGAACATGGCGAACATGCGCAGCAGCTGCGCGGATGGACGAACAGTTGGCGAACCGCGGGCGCAGGGGACGAAGATGTGCGGGCGAACGGCGTGGGTACCTGATCTTCAACGCTGGCGCCGCTCTCCCGGCGAGCCGCGACCTCCTCGACGATTCCGTGCCATTTGTTGCACGCCAACTGGATACGCCCCCAATGGTTCGCCATCGCCTTGGCCCCGCGCTGCATGTAGACGCCTTTGAAGTAGGGGTCGACGAGCTTCCGCTCGTCGAACTCGGCCTTGATGCGGTCCCAGTACGTCTCCAAGCTCTGGTTCGCACCGGTGGTCGAGTCGAGGCAAACGACTTTCCATGCTTCGGCGAGGCATTCCTCCTCCTTGGACGTCCATTTGATGCGCGGCTCGCCCGACCTGGCCGCCCGCTTCTTTTTCTGGCGCCCCTTCGTCGGAACAGGAGCCGGCTCCTCCTCCTCCTCCTCCTCGTCCTCCTCCTCCTCCTCGGGTTCCTGCGCATCATCGCCGTAGACGTAGCCGAGCTCGGCCTCCATGTCGCCGCTGAGGTCGACTACCTCGTCCTGGGTGGCGAAACCGGGAGACGAGGCGGCCGCGGCCGATCCTGTCGCGATGATGTCATCCATGTCGGCTCCCGCGTCGTCGGCGTCGCCGAGGTGCGAGAAGGGCAGCGGCCCACGGTAGAGATGGGGCGTCGGCGTGGTCGCGTAGGCGGGGGGCGGCGAGTAGTTGTATGGTGGGTACTGCACACCGGCGAAGGCGGGCGATGGCGTGCGCGTAGCGGGGTGACCATGGGGGAAGGTCACGTTTGGGTTGAACCCGCCATGCGCGTCGCCGTCGGCGTAGCCGGGCGACGATGAACCCCATGGAGATCCGGCGCCTTGCTGTCCCCAGGGCGCGTACTGGTGGGCGTGGCTGACGACGGGAACCTCGACAGACGAGGAGGACGCCGCCGCGCGCGCCGCGTTGTCGCGGGCCTTCTTGGCTATCCCCCTGTTCCGCCTGTCGGCGGTGACTGCTTCTCGCCGCTGTACTTCCACCCTCCACTCGGCGTTCGACAGGCCCGGCGGCTTCGTTGGAGGCGCCCTCGGCTTCCTTTGTTTCGGTTGGGTCACGGCGCCCGTCGCGGTCGCCGCCGCGCGCGGCATGGAGTACTTCTTCGGCG
>NC_041385.1:842069592-842080785 GCF_002162155.2 Triticum dicoccoides | reverse complement strand
GCGGGATGCGAAGGTTGGCGGGAGAAAGGGGGGGGGGGAATGGCGGGAGCAAGGCGAGCGAGCGGGAGAGAAGTGAGAAAAGCGGCAACAAAACGGCGGGAAAAGGCCCTCGGGTCGCCTCCAGTGTGGTCCCACGCGCCTTTTTCGCTTGCGCCGGCTCCCCAAGCGCCCCCCAGGGCGCCGGGTTCGGCCTGGGTCCGCCGGCACTAGTTTTGGCCCGAGCCGGCGAAAAACGGGCTTCTGGGGGCGCGACTGGGGCCTTTTTTCGGCGCCGGCGCGGCGAAATCGCCTGGGGAGGGCCTGTTGGGGGTGCGGCTGGAGATGCCCTTACAAACTCGAAGAAGCAAACAGTGCTCCTTCTATGGGTTTACTCTAATATCTTGAAAACAAGTGTGCAGTATACACCGTTTGACCCAGCCAACAAAGGACCTCCATACGATGCATTGTGTGGTGGTGGGAAAACTAATGCTTGCATATATAGTGTCGAATCGCCTACTACAGAAGATCTCGTCAGGTCATCATATTGCCATGATCATTTGCATTACTATGGCATCGTGGATCATCATTCTCATGGTATTCTATGGGAATGCAGTTTGTACCTGGTGGAATCTACCTTTCAACTCTTCCAAAAAGAAAACGTGAAACTCTGAAATCTGAATCCAGAGCTCCCAATCCGTGGGAAAAATGGCATAACAAAATAAGGGAAATCTGGTCCAGAGCTCCAATATCTTTGCTTTTGAGATAGCTAACCACTCATACCAAATGGCCACATCTCCAATATCTAAATGGCAAAGAAAGAAATTGAAAGTCATTGGGATATTGTTATCCATCAGAACGTGAACAATACCGTGTGAGGCAAGCCCTGGAGGCGGGCGAGCTGAACTTGTGTGAGATACAGCGTGTTGTATGCATTTTCCTATTCCTTTTGAACCCTGTTTGTGAGGTCCATCGTTTTCTTTCGTGTAGACTTGTACCCCCTCTGTTACAACTGCCAAAACGTCTAACATTTAGGACAGAGGGAGTACAAGATTTGATCATGATCATTCACATACTGTCAACGAGCGTTGATTAGTAGCCAATAAGACACAACCATGCAAGGTAGGACTCCCCATATTCCGATTGATGCTATTTTTACACTTTGCAACAAAGTATATCTACTGTTGTTCCGATGTAGTTAAAACTGCAGCATATTTGATGTCTATGGTGTTGCCATCTTTGGAACGACGCTCTATGCAACTGATCTTCCACATCTGGAGCAAACTTACCCTGCATGACATAGGAAACAGGTGGGAAGCATGGCTTCATTTGGTGAGTAGACTGATGGAGGTGCAGCTATCTCATCAGCCCGATCAGTTGTATTGGAAGCTTACTAGGTTTGGAGAGTTCACAGTTAAGTCGATGTATATCGATGTCATTAACTCTAGTGCTATTTCTAGTTCCAAAGAGGTTTGGAAAGTCAAAGTTCCTTCGAAAATTAAAGTGTTTATGTGGTTTGTTCATAAGCAAGTCATTTTAACAAAGGATAATTTCGTTAAGCGTAACTGGACAGGATCTACTTGGTGTAGTTTCTGTGATCGGGACGAAACTATCAAGCACCTCTTCTTTGACTGCCCGTTGGCGAGAGTGTTGTGGCACACGGTGCATATTGCCTTTAACATTACTCCTCCGAATTTGGTCAGTACGTTATTTGGAACGTGGCTTGTTGGGATAAAGTCCGAAACAGCTAGACACATTCGCGTAGGAGCACTGTTGTGGGCAATTTGAAACTGCAGAAATGATTTGGCTTTTAACAGAACAACAATATTCATTTTTTGCAGGTTTTATTCCGAGCTACTGTGTTGATCCGTATGTGGTCGTTACTCACTCCAACGGAGGCTAGGGAGCGTTTGGTTACTGGATCTGTCTGATGGGAGATGGTAGCGCGCAGGGCCGTACCGGGGAAATCGGAGGCCCCGCGCAAATCAAAATTAGGTCCCAAGTACGAAAGAAACAATAATATTTATTGTCAGTCAGTGTAGTTCTCCATAAGTAGATACACCAGTTGAAGGCAGAAGTTTGAAACACTTGTAGATAGCACGTACCTAGTTTGCTTTTTTGAGATGTACTATGCTATTTTGGAAGAGCTGTAAGTTGGAGAGAGAGCTGAGAGGAACTGATGGATCATGATTAGAGAGAAATGCGTAGGGTGGCTTGGTGTAAAATATTTCTAACCGTTCTTTATTCTAGTAACCTTTTGCGTGTGTGTGATTCTTTACTCTAGTACCTAATGCTTCAATCAATTAACACCTTGATTAACAAAAAAAAGGGGGCCCTCTGGTGTTGGGGGCCCTGTTCGGTCGCTCCTGTTGCACATGCTCATATACGGCCCGGATAGCGCGGGATATCTTCAACCGGTTTGGATGGCAGTCATGTAATAGGAAGGCGATTAGTTTACCTATCTTTGTTATGCTAGCCGGTTGTGGCTTTTGAGCCTTTTGTTTTTGGCGTTGTGGCTCTTGGTGAGTTTGCCGTTATTTTGTTTTCAGACTATAAGACCTTGTTGAACATATTTATTTATCTATTGATGTGGCCGTATGCATCGTTCTGATGCAGAGGCCGGGGAGTCCCCTTTTTCGAAAAAAATGACATAGGAAAAAAATTAGTCACAAGGGTACAAGATGCATCGCTATCTACATTACATATCAAAATCATATTCAATGCGGTGAAGTTGTTGTCAAAACTACATACACATGATAAATGCAAACATTGATTTCTGGAAGCGAACCAGAGTAGGATTAGTTTAAATAAACAGGAGTGAAGCATGATAACTTGAGAAGTTTACTAAGAACTAGCTGTGCAAGGTTCAGTCTATGAAAAGATACCAACAAGTTAACTGCACATGTCTTATTCTGATATCATTTTAGTAATTGAAGTGAACAGGATTACAGGAAACAACCTGAGAGAGAGGGAGACAAATGTTGCACATTTTACCGTGGAATGGCAATATTATCCATGATATTTTTAGAAAGAATTGGTGTATTTGTACTGCTCAAAGCAGAATAAGCAATAACAATGCCTGCTTTCAAGTAGTTGAATCGAACTAATAAACTTCAAAAATATCGACTCACACACTACATTAAGTAGTTGACTGTTCTGTGAATTCGCTGATAATCCTATAAGCAGATGCACTTCTGTTTCGATAAAAACCCCTAAACACATCAACAGATAAGATCTCTCCTTATCCCTTCATAATAAAACCCCCTACATTGAGAAGTTGACTGTTTTGGTATGGTCTTTATAAAAATACGTCGCCGCACCAATACGTGACATGTGCAAGTACCGCCCCATACACGGCCTGGCGTAGGTTCCATACCTAAACCCTATTTGGCGCCCTTAACTTTTCTTCTCTTTCATTTTAATCTTACAAAAGATGTGCGCCCCAGGAGATTCGTACTCCAACCGTCAAAGTTTACTTTAAGTTCAAGTAACCAACTAGGATAGGTTAGTTGTTGTGCCCACTTAGTATCTTTTTCACTTCTTATGTGGTAAATATAATTTTGTGAACTTTCAGCCATTTTTTTTCTGTATTTTTAAACCAGATTTTGTTTTGGTTTCTTTTTCTTTTGTTTTTCCTTTTCAATTCAAATTCATAATTTTTTAACCAAATTTGTGAATCTTTTTGAATTTCATATTTTTTTGGAAATCTGCTAAAATTTTCAAGTTCATGATTTTTTTAAAGCCGATGAACTCTTTTCAAATCTGTGAACGCATTGGCCAGCCCAACAGGCGCCCGACGGGAGGGACGCGGTCGCCTATTTGGCCAAGGCTTAAGATTTTTTTTGTTTTCTACCTTCTTTCTTCTTTTATTTTTTTGTTCATTCATTTATATCATTTTTAAAATTTATTATTCTAATTGAAATGTGTTCAAAAATTTGAAAAAATATTTAGAATAGCGAAAGATGTTCTTGTTTTCAAATATTGTTCACAATTTTAACAAATGATCTAGAATTAAAAAATAATAATGTTCCTGCTTTTGATTTTTTTTCACAAAATTAATAAATGTTTTGTGTTTCAAAAAAAAATTAATATTTTTTAAAAGAAGTACTTGGTTTGAAATTTGTGTTCAAAATTTTCATCAATCATTGGGAATTTGTTAATATTTTTCGAAAAGTATTCATGTTTTGTAACAATAAAATTTCAAATTTTTTAAGAAATGGACAAATTTCCAGAAATGATTAGGATAGGAAAACTTCATGCTGATTGATAATGATGGAAATTGCAAATAATAGAAGCATTCAAATTGGGAAAAAAACTATATGCTCACGGATGCACCCGTGTAGTCTAGTGTCGCACACTCCTCTCAGCTGGTGGTTTTGTTAACTATGGACAAATGATCCCAACTTCTTGCAGTATCCTGACATGGACATATGAGGCATCCATGCTAGGTTTGAAAGATTTCCGACAACGCTTGCATGTTGCGACACATCCGGTCATTCATCGGTCCTTTTTCACTAAGAAAATTCCAGAAAAATGTAAAAATTGTAAAAGAATCCAAACAACTTGGCATGATACCTTAAATTGGTCAAAGAAGCTAGTGGAATTTTTTGGGGCCATCCGACGGATGTCGAAAAAAGAAGATGCTTTCAAACAGATCCTTCTAACACCCGAACATTCCCCGTTGAACCTTATCTATTTCTAAATATCCTTGAAATGACCTGAACTTTTTCAGGCAGGTGAGCACACCCATGGTAGGCATCCATGCTTGGTTTGAACGACTTTTGACATCGTATGCAAGTTGCGACACGTCCAACCATTTATCGACTCTTTTTAACCGAGAAAACTCCAGAAAATGATAAACTTGATGAAAACCCAAACAACTTGCCACGGTGCCTTGAATTGGTCATACATGACCACAAAAAAATAGGGGCAATTCAGGGATATTGGAAATGAGGTACTCTCAAATAGAGCTTTGTGGCCTACCCGGACAACCTATGTCGAACATGGTTTTTTAGGACATTTTTGAAATTAACCCTACTTTTGCTAGCAGGTGGGCATGTCCATGGTAGGTATGCATGCCAGGTTTGAAGGAAAAAAGTATTTAAAATCATAATTTAAACAGATGCTTAAAACTCCTATTGTGCGCGTGTTGGGCCGGCCCGAGCGCCCGCGGATTTGAAAAATGTTCATGTATTTTGAAAAAAATGTCATGGATTTGATTTGATTTTTTTTTTGCAGATTTTCAAAACAACTTCAGTAGAAAAAGTTGTAAAAAAAGCGTTCCCTGCTTTGGGAACCTTAGCTTCCCAGCCGTTTTTTTTCCCGGTTTGTTTATTTTCCAGCTGTCCTTGCACTTGATTTATCTAAATTGCAATTCGAATTATTGTGTATTTCTAGTTACGCAGGGCACTGTGAGAGCGTGAAAACTCCAATACTTGGGATTTGGTTTTGCTGGAAACAAGGAACCACATCCACATCCACATGAACCTGCTTTGCTGATTGGAGAGAGAGCTCCTTCCATGCACTAGTAAGCTGCTGCTATGCAGCAAGGGACAATCTGTTAATTGACACTGGAAGGGAGTGGCTGCTGAATGTACTCCTGCAGTGTACTGATGGCACACGTGACCGGCTGATTATGTTACTTTGGCGCATTTGGCAGCTCCGGACGGATATGATTCATGGCAAGGAGGTGCCCCCTGTAGATGTTACAGTGGAGTACCTCAACAGTGATGTGAAGTCAATTGCAGCCGCTCAGAGATATAGCGTCGAGGAATTGATGAAACGGAAGATGCCTGCACTACAAGTACCGGTATGCACGCCTTCGTCGACAGTTTGATGTCTGTCGGATTAAGAAGATGACACATCAACCGCTGCACTCAGCAGAAACGAAACTTGGCTTAACACTGACCATGAGATTTGGATTTGGTTTTGCTCTGAAGTTGATTATGTTTATGAATAGAGCACGTACTGCTTGCATGCATACCCAGCTGTACGAACTTGTTTCTATAGTGAAAACCTGAACCCTCTTTTCTTACAATAAGAAACCTGAACTCAGCGTGTTGTACACATTTTGCTCTTCATTCAAAATCCTATTTCTAGGTTCCATCTTTCTGTACATGGAGAGTTTGGCCATCTCTGCATCACAATGGGTAAATACTGAACTTGTTCACACAATCACACAACCAACTGCTTTTTTCCTACTCTGAAAGTTCCAAAGAGGGAACGGTCATTGCTATTGACTCCTATGCTCCCCTAGATGTCGCAGAGGTACATAAAAAAAACTATCTAGGTACTCTTTTTTTTTGTGTGTGACTATCTTCATCTTCCTGTACACAGGTAAGCTTGAGGATGTGTTGCCGCACGTGACCGTGAGTGATGGCACATAGCGGCTCTTGGGCGAGGCGGTCGAGATGTTGGATCTGTCTGCTTTAGTGACGAAGGCCACGTCTCCGGCGAGGGATGCTCCGGCGGTGTCGCTTGCTCCGCCGTCGGTGCGTGATCATGTGACGAAGTCGGCGCCTCCGACGACAGGTAGTTCTATGGCGAAGCCCTCGTCTCCGACATCATCGGCTGGCGTTAATGAAGTGGACAAAAAGCAGCCATCTGATGAAGTAGATGTTGCCATGTTGGGGCGGTCTCAAAGAAGCCCAGGTCACCTCTTAGTGGTACGTGTAGCTCTTGCCAACTTGCATGTCATGCAGAATAGAACCTCTATTTTTTACACTTTTTCGTATTTTTTTCAGGTGTAGCGGGTAACGCGACTAACATAGATGACTTCTGCTCTCCCGAAGCAAAAGAACTCCGTGCATTGGTAAAGAAGCTCCAAGGATCCTTGCCTAGGAGAGCATCGTGTTTAAGAGTCTTATAAGCTCCTCCAGCTGAGAAGACTTCTGCACCCAGCCTCGTCCTCCCGCTTGCCAGCAAAAAGTACATCTCCTATGAACTTGCAGATATCCAAGAGGCGCTGAGGGAGCGCCCCCTTATCAAGGAACAAGTAATAGAAAGGATCACATCTACAATAGGCCCCTGAAAAAGCTGCGATGAGAGCGAAACCCTGCTTGATCTGGAGGTCCTGATTGGCCACCTCCAAGCTGTTGCGGCTCGGCTTCGAGGGCATGGCAACGCCCCTCTTGAAGACACTTTCACACCCAAGCGGGTGCTCTCTCTAATCTGTAAGCTTGTTGCGGCTCTTGTGGAGATTACTTATGGACATCGCCGCCTTGAGGAGAACGGGCTGCGCCTTGAGGAACGCCTCGCCGGCCTAGGATCCGTTTGCAGCTGGCAGGAGAAACATGCCGAAGATCATCGAAGGATGGCCGAGGGACATCATAGACTAGCTGAGGAGAACAAGGCCCTTGCGAAGAAGCACGCGAAGCTGGTGGCGCTAGCTGAGAAGCGCATGGAAGTCTTGGCTGAGATGACGACTTCTTGCACCCGACACCTTGAGCCTCATGCACATGCAGTCCGGATCTATTTTGAGAATGACTTGTAGGCAAAATGTTGTGAGGAGGCGGATGCATTCTTGGCGGCTGGCGGCACTCCCTCAGAAATTGCTACCGTTCTTTTCTTCCGACCTCTTGAGTGAGGGGGCCGGTCTAGTGCCATCATCTCCTATTCTGTTTTTATTCTGCTAAGCAAAAACTCATCTAGAACTAATATGCAACCCTTCATTAGAGGAGCAGAAGATGATGGCGCTGGACCGGACCCTCACTCAACAGGTCGGTAAGACAGGACGGTTGCTATCTCCTAGAGAGTGCCGCCAGCCACCTAGAATGCATCCGCCTCTTCACGATGTCTTGCACACAAGTCAGCCTCCTGCGAAGAGGCCCGGACCGCATGTTCATGATCTTTAGTGTGTCAGGTGCAAGTTGTCATCTCAGCGAGGACTTCCACGCGCTTCTCAGCTTGCGCCGCCAGCTTCGCGGTCTTCTCGGCAAGGTTTTTGTTGTCCTCAGTGATCCTACGATGTCCCTCGGCCATCCTTTGATGATCTTTGGCCTGTTTCTCTTACCGGTTGCAGACGAACGCCAGGTCAGCGAGGTGTTCTTCTAGGCATGGCCTATCCTCTTCAAGGTGGCGGCGGCCGGAAGCAATATCCACAGGAGCTGCATCAAGCTTACCGACCAGAGAGAGCACCCGCTCGGGTCCTGGAGCATCTTCAATAGGGGACTCGCCATGCCCGCTGAGCAACCACACCATGGAGGTGTCCAATCAGGCTCTCGAGATCAGGAGGGGTCCCGCTCCCATAGGGACTTTCTAGGGGCCTATCACATATGTGATCATTTCTATCACTTTTCCTTTTTAAGGGCCGCTCTCTCAACGCGTCTTGGATATCTGCGACTTCATAAGAGATCTACTTTTTTCTGGCAAGTGGGAGGACAAGGCTGGGTGCAGAAGTCTACCCAGCCAGAGGAGCCTTAAGACTCTCAAACATGACGCTCTCCTGGGCAAGGAAATTCTGGTGGTTTTCACCAATGCCCGGAGTTCTTTGCTTCAAGAGAGGATAAGTCGTCTAAGTTGGTCATGTTACTCGCGACAAAAATATACAAAAAAAGGTAAAGGAAAAAGGATTATGTTCCAAACGACATGCAAGGTGGCAAGAGCTACACGTACCATTCGGAGGTGACCTGCTTTTTGTCCACTTCATTAGCGCCAATCGATGATGTCAGAGACGAGGGCTTCATCACCGGACCGCCTGTCATCGGAGGCGCGGACTTAGTTACTGGATCATGCGTCGACGGCAGTGCAAGAGGCACCACGGGTGCATCCCTCGCCGAAGACATGGATTTCACCCAAGTCTTCCCAAAGATTCTACTTGGCACAAACACTAATTAAAACATAAAACTACATCTAAACATAAGTTAGATGAATTATTTATTACTAAAAATGAGCAAAAAGCAATGAATAAAAATAAAATTGGGTTGCCTCCCAACAAGCGCTATCGTTTAACGCCCCTAGCTAGGCATAAAATCACGAATAGATCTAGGTATTTCCATCTTTCGTATGCAATCCATAAGTGGCTCTCGTAATAGATTCATAAGGCAATTTAATTTTATTCCTAGGAAAGTGTTCCATGCTCTTCCTTAACGGAAATTAGAATCTAATATTTCCTTCTTTCATATCAATAATTGCACCAATCCTTCTAAGGAAAGGTCTACCAAGAATAACATGACATGTAGGATTGCAATCTATATCAAGAAAAATGAAATCTATGGGCACACAATTCCTATTTTCAACAATAAGAACATCGTTAATCCTTCTCATAGGTTTCTTAATAGTGGAATGTGCAAGATGCAAATTTAAAGAACAATCATCAAATTCACGGAAACCTAGCACATCACACAAAGTTTTTGAAATCGTGGAAACACTAGCACCCAAATCACACAAAACATAACATTCATAATCTTTAATATTAATTTTAATAGTAGGTTCCCACTCATCATAAAGTTTTCTAGCGACATAAACTTCTAGTTCAAGCTTTTCTTCATAAGATTGCATCAAAGCGTCAACTATATGTTAGTACAAGAGTAAAAGCTTTATTTTGATTATATGCATGAGGAGAATTTAACACGGATTGCAACAAGGAAATACAATCTATTAAATAACAATTATCATAATTAAATTCCTTGAAATCCAAAATAGTGGGTTCATTGCTACTTATAGTTTTTGACCTCTTCAATCCCACTTTTATCAATTTTTGCACCTAGACCTAAAAACTCCGAATCATTGAGACGCCTTTTAACTAAAGTTGACTCATCTCCAGTCCCATCTTTATCAAGATTCATACTGGAAAACAAAGATTTAATAGGAGTCACATCAATCATTTTTAGATCTTCATCATTATTATCATGAAAACTAGAAGAACACACTTTCACAAACCAATCTTTTTAGCACGCATCCTAGCGGTTCTTTCTTTGCACTCATCAATGGAAATTCTCATGGCTTTGAGAGACATATTGATATCATGCTTAGGTGGAATAGATTCTAAGTTTCAAAGAATCAACATCAAGAGAAATTCTATCCACGTTCTTAGCCAACTCATCAATATTAAGCAATTTTTCTTCAATCAAAGCATTGAAATTCTTTTGCGAACTCATAAATTGTTTAACACTATTCTCAAAATCAGTGGGCATCTTATTAAAATTTCCATAATAGTTCTTGTAGGATTTACCGTAATTACTAGAGGAATTACTAGGAAACGGCATAGGATTAAAATTGCCTGTATACACGTTGTTACCAAAATTGTTCCTACCAACAAAATTCACATCCATAGATTCTTTATTATTATCAATCAAAGTGGACAAAGGCATATCATTAGGATCAGAAGAAACACTTTTATTAGCATACAATTTCATAAGTTTATCCATCTTTCCACTCAAAACATTAATATCTTCAATCGCATGAACTTTTTTACTAGTGGATCTTTCGGTGTGCCATTGAGAATAATTAACCATAATATTATCTAGGAGTTTAGTAGCTTCTCCTAAAGTGATTTCCATAAAAGTGCCTCCCGCAGCCGAATCTAAAAAATTTCTAGAAGCAAAATTCAATCCGGCTTAAACATTTTGTATAATCATCCACAAATTCAAACCATGTGTAGGGCAACATGCTCATGATCAAGTTGCTTAAAATTCATAATATCGTTCCTAAGAGATATGACCTTAGCGGGAGGAAAATACTGAGAGATAAAAGCATCCTTGCACTTATTCCATGAATCAATACTATTTTTAAGCAAAGAAGAGAGCCAAGTTTTAGCACGATCTCTAAGAGAAAACAAAAATAGCTTCAATTTAACAATATCATTATCCACATCTTTCTTATTTTGCATATCACACAAATCAACGAATTTTTTTAGATGGGCTGCGGCAAAAACCCTGTTGAAGATTTTTAGAATCCCAAAACCTAACGGAATAAAAGATACGGGGCTTTTAAGATCTGGAGGCAAAAAATTCAATTTTTTTTAGCAATGGCGCATCAGTGAATAGTGCGCCACTACTATTTTCCCGCCTTCACAATTCAAAAAAATAGCAATGGCGCAGAAGTTTAAAAGGGCCGGCCAGCCACTTACCCCTTCATTCTTCTCCTCCTCTCCTCCACTCCATCTCCTCTTCTCCTCCTCTCCTCCACCCCATCTCCTCCTCTCCTCCTCTCCTCCACTCCATCTCCTCCTCTCCTCCTCTCCTCCACTCCATCTCCTCCTCTCCTCCTCTCCTCCAC
>NC_041385.1:842053781-842069000 GCF_002162155.2 Triticum dicoccoides | reverse complement strand
CTCCTATCCTCCTCACGGTGCTCCTCCTCCGGCAACCTCCTCCTCCCTCCTCTCCTCCTCACGATGCTCCTCCTTCCTCTCCTGCTCACGGTCCTCCTCCTCCTCTCCGGCGACCTCCTCCCTCCTCTCCCGATCCTCACGGTCTCTCTTCCCTCCTCTCATCCTCACGGTCTCTCCTCCCTCCTCCTCTACTTCCGGCCACATGTGGAGCTCCCCCGGCACAAAGAACGTACCAGATCCAGGTCGAGAACGAAATTTGAAAAAAATTCAAGCAAAAGAAATGAGCAAAAAAACAAGCCAAAAAAATGAGCCAGATCTAGATCCAGATCCAACTTCAAAATTGAAAAATAGCAATGGCGCACGGTGGGGGTTAGACGGTGCGCCACTACTATTTTCCCGCCTTCAAAATTAAAAAAAAACAAAAAAATTCCAAAAAAAGTTATCAGTGGCGCACCTGTAGCAATAGTAATGGCGCACTACAAGGTGCACCACTCTTACCTGCAATACTAATGGCACACCAGAGGTGCGCCATTAGTATTTGTTACTAGTGGCGTGGTAATAGTGGTGCACCTATAGTGCGCCATTAATGGCAAAAATAGGTGCGCCACTAACAACCTTTTTTCTAGTAGTGGAAGCTGGTGGCGCTAGCTGAGAAGCGCGTGGAAGTCTTGGCTGAGATGACGACTTCTTGCACCCGGCACCTTGAGGCTCATACACATGCAGTCCGGATCTATTTTGAGAATGACTTGTAGGCAAAATGTTGTGAGGAGGCGGATGCATTCTTGGCGGTTGGCGGCACTCCCTCAGAAATTGCTACCGTTCTTTCCTTCCGACCTCTTGAGTGAGGGGACCGGTCTAGTGCCATCATCTCCTATTCTGTTTTTATTCTGCTAAGCAAAAACTCATCTAGAACTAATATGCAACCCTTCATTAGAGGAGCAGAAGATGATGGCGCTGGACCGGACCCTCACTCAACAGGTCGGTAGAACAGGACGGTTGCTATCTCCTAGGGAGTGCCGCCAGCCACCTAGAATGCATCTGCCTCTTCACGACGTCTTGCACACAAGTCAGCCACCTGCGAAGAGGCCCGGACTGCATGTTCATGAGCTTTAGTGTGTCAGGTGCAAGTTGTCATCTCAGCGAGGACTTCCACGCGCTTCTCAGCTTGCGCCGCCAGCTTCGCGGTCTTCTCGGCAAGGGTTTTGTTGTCCTCAGTGATCCTACGATGTCCCTCGGCCATCCTTTGATGATCTTTGCCCTGTTTCTCTTGCCGGTTGCAGATGGACGCCAGGTCGGCAAGGCGTTCTTCTAGGCGTGGCCTATCCTCTTCAAGGTGGCGGCGGCCAGAAGCAATCTCCGCAGGAGCTGCATCAAGCTTACCGACCAGAGAGAGCACCCACTCGGGTCCTGGAGCATCTTCAAGAGGGGACTCGCCATGCCTGCTGAGCAACCACACCATGGAGGTGTCCAATCAGGATCTCGAGATCAGGCGGGGTCCCGCTCCCATAGGGGCTTTCTAGGGGCCTATCACAAATGTGATCATTTCTATCACCTTTTCTTTTTAAGGGCCGCTCTCTCAACGCGTCTTGGATATCTGCGACTTCATAAGAGATCTACTTTTTCCTGGCAAGTGGGAGGACAAGGCTGGGTGCAGAAGTCTACCCAGCCAGAGGAGCCTTAAGACTCTCAAACATGACGCTCTCCTGGGCAAGGAAATTCTGGTGGTTTTCACCAATGCCCGGAGTTTTTTGCTTTGAGAGAGGATACGTCGTCTAAGTTGGTCATGTTACTCGCGACAAAAATATACAAAAAAAGGTAAAGGAAAGAGGATTATGTTCCGAACGACATGCAAGGTGGCAAGAGCTACACGTACCATTCGGAGGTGACCTGCTTTTTGTCCACTTCATTAGCGCCAGTCGATGATGTCCGAGACGAGGGCTTCATCGCCGGACCTCCTGTCATCGGAGGCGCGGACTTAGTTACTGGATCATGCGTCGACGGCAGTGCAAGAGGCACCACGGGTGCATCCCTCGCCGAAGACATGGACTTCGCCACTAACGCAGACCGATCCATCATCTCGACCACCTCGCCCAAGAGCCGCTTGCACGCCATCACTCACGGTCACGCGCAGCAGCACATCCTCAAGCTTGTCCTGTGTACTGGAAGATCAAGATAGTCGTTAAAAATGGTATATTGACAGTTCCTTTATGTACCTCAGGATATCAAGCGGAGCATCGGAGTCAAATAGCAATGACAGTTCCCTCTTTGGAACTATGATTGGGTAGGGGGCGTGCACTCCGCAGCGCCATGCTGCCCGGCGCCTACTGCATGATGAGCCTCCGGGTTCGCCGATGGCATGATGCTTCAAGGTCTTAGCATCATCCTTACCCTGATCAAACTTGCTCGGCCATTCGCGACCCATCATAGCACGACCCATCAAAGCACGATCTGCGTACTGAACAAATAAAGAGAAGTCAAGGGACATCGTGTGCACGTAGATACGGCCAGTCCCCACATGAAGAAAGGCTAGCTAGGTAGCAGCACCGGCATACCTGGCTGGACGGAAAGGCCTCGCCGGATGAAAGTACACCAGTAATATTGGATCTTGCAAACCTGTATTCGGCCGGCGCCAGACTAAGTTTGGTACGTGGCTAGCGCAAGGGCCCTTAGCTATATAGTAGCAAATATGCCTGTGCGTTGCAACGGGTTCAAAATAAAGATGTGCTTAGAAATTCTAAAAAAACTTTGTATGTAGCAAATATTGAAAGTACTCAAAAGTACAATTTCTATTCCATGTTCATGGGCTAATATCAAATTCACAAAAAAACATTTTCTAACAAATGAAGAGGCGCCTCTAGAAGGGAAATGAGGAGCCTGCCCAATAATAACAAAAACTAGGTTCAGTTGTACCAAGATATATGCACAGAGGATTACTAAAAACAAAATGTGCAAAATAACTCATTTTGAGCACTTCCAAGTATCCTTTTCCTCATGTGCAGTTGAGGTAACCAAAGTGTTGAACTCAATATCTGCATGACAATTGATAATTGACTGCAAATCTCTTGTTATGGGACATGCTATGGGTAATGAATTGTACTGATATTAGGCATGGTTCAAAGTAGTAAATAGAAATATCTCTACATGATTAAGGAAAATACATGAAATTATATAACAACTATGAGTCTAGAACAACACCAGCATGCTTGCCTTCGATCAATGTGCAAGAACAACATACGTTTCAATGAACAACATGCACAATATCACTTAAAGTGAACCTTTTTACATCACGTGGCATAAATAGAAAACATATAGTTATTACCTATCAGAAATAATGAAAGTTACAACAGCAAGGGAGCTTGATACTTCAAGGCTATACATTGTCTGATCATATGTAATCTCATACTCATATTGTACTACGGCGTAATAGTTACAATAGCAAGGGGGCGAGCTGCTTCAAGGCTATTCATGGTCTGATCATATAAAATGTACAATGGCGTACCTCAGGTGGAGCATAGGCGGACGACGTTGAAATTCTACTTTCCCTTTTGTGAAAAATAATAATATATCTTCTATGCAACTGGAAGCGACACATATAAGACGAATAATTGTAAGGGAAAGGGACAATGAAATCAATAAGGAGTCAAGAGTTTCATGATTTTTATTGAACACATTGTATATTACATAATTTTGCAATAGAGGGCTCAAAAGAGAATCTGATCTTGAGAATTATTAGAGAAAAGATAGCAAATAGTCAGTTCAATTTGCAACAGAAGTTAAACATACATATCATCTTCTATCTACTGTATAGGTTAGTATTAAGCAGCAGCAAAATCAGCAGCAGTAGCAAACAATCAGTGTCATGAAGGGCCGGCCTGAGAGCCGCACTTTCCATCAGCAAGCACGCACCACACAGATACACGGCCGCAGTTGGAGCATACACAAACACATACATAGATCACGCCGTAACCTAGGGTGTTATCCAGCAGCAGAAATCTTTCTCAACAATAACACGGGAAGGCAAGTAACAATACTCAACAAACCTTATTTCTCTATAGCAGCTGTATTGGTCAACAAATGTATATCAGTAACAAAATAGACAAGAATTTTTATTTCGAATACAATGAAAATATGGCATTGCTCCTTGTCCTTGGATGCACCCTTTTATTGTAGGAAAACATTTGTATCTTTACTAGCAATGTGCCTGTGAGCTGCAACGGATCCAAAGTAGAATAGTACTTGTTCACAAACTTGAAAGAAAACACTCTTCTTTTGAATACATATACCACTAAAAATATATTTCTCGGGCTGTTTTGATGAGGTGAGGGAGAAATGTGGTTGCTTTCAAGATAATAAAGGGTTTTCTACAAATTGGAGCAGAGTAGTGGGCTACTGTTGCAAAAATGCCACAACTTACCTCATAGCCGTTAGATGCAGATCTAATGGTCAGAAATGACGGATGACAAACACACTATCATCACCAATTGAGTCTTTTATAGGAGTAGAGATTTTCTGCAAATTGGAGCAGAGAAGTGGGCTATTGTTGCAAAAATGCCACAACTTACCTTGCAGCTGTTAGATGCAGATCTAATGGTCAGAAATGACGGATGGTAGACACACCATCATCACCAACTGAGTCTTCTATAGGAGTAGAGAAAATGGCAAAGCAATATGGAAACATCAACAAGAGAATGGAAAATAAGGCAGTATTAGCCATTCATGTGTGCAAATATGTACAAATAACTTGAGATTTCCATGTACCATGTAACAGTCCATCAACGTGACAATATAAATACAACCAGCCAAGTGGTGGACTGTTGGGGGTCACCATAATCAAGGCAGTATGCCTGTAGATACAATAGAAGTATATCAAAATATTACGTGGGAAGCAGCAAAATCCTTGCTTACCTGAGAACGGTATAGGCAACGTTGCACTTATAGCTACTTATTAGATTGGAGAGGAAGAGAACTTGGCTGATCCATGACTCGAAGTATAGAAATAACAGAAAGGTCATGAGGGTGGAGCAGCCACAAATGGCGTCCGTCATCTATGTGTAGAGCATATTTAGCTACCCTATATGCTTTCACATTGGAAAGCCTACCTTCAAAACCGAAATTGCAAGAAATAAAAATCCCTAGAAATTTCCTCTGTCTCCTTCACAATCGATGCAACACGGCCCATGGTGCAGTTGTGGATGTGCAATACTACTGTATTACAGTCTGAGGCAACAGTGAATCGCTGCAGCATGAGATCCTTCGCTAGGGCGAGAGCTTCACGGCAAGCTAGAGCTTCAAGAATTGTAGGATCCGTCAACCCTTGGAAAGCAAGAGCTGATGAACCCACATATAAACCATCCTCGTTGCGGCACACAGCCGATATGGCTCCCATCTGACCATACTTGTCAACTGCGGCATCTACATTCAGTGAGTTATTTACCCAAAACCACAACACTTGGGGCTAAGGTAACAACTTGGTACCACATTAAAGGCAGGGCGCAAAAAAACACCAGAAATGCATCTAATGCGTAACATGGAGCACTAATGCTCAGATTTGATCATGAAAACAACAAAACCAATAGGTGGGGCCCACCTGTCGGGGCTATGGGGGTAGCAGCGGCGGCGACTGAAGAAGAGCCGCCACGGCGGCCTGACGCGGCGGCGGTGGCTGGGTTAGTAGTGCGTCGGCGATGCTCGAAGTAGGCGAAGAACCCGACAGGGTGACGAAGATCGGCGCGGATGGTGGCGTTACCGCGTCAAGGGAGGCGGCGTGGCGCATACCACGACAAGTCAACGCGCGGGTACGTCAGAGTGGACCGCTGGCCAAGGCGCTACGGCCTGAAGGGGTGACGCAGGGGCAGCAGGCGGGTCATGGCGATGGCTAGAAGACCTCAGAGCGGCGGTGGATGGCGAACCACGGCGCTACGGCCCGAAGGGGGGCATAGCGGCGGTGCGCGTGTCGGTGATGCCGTGAGGACGATCTCGGGTGGTGGCGATGACCGTGTTCCGCGGTGCTACAACCCGACGAGGAGGTGTAGCGGCGGCTCGCGGGTCGGGGCAACTGCGGGGAGAACCACTGGCCGGGGGCGACGACCAGGCGGGAGGCGGCTGGACCGTGTGCCGCAGTGCGACAAACCTTAGGGGCGACGCAAAGGTGGCGGGGACTACGGGGTAGCCGCCGGGAGGATCTCGGGGCGGCGGCATCAACCGCATGCCACAGCGCGATGCCCAAAGGGGCGTCGACGGGAGCGGATCACGCATCAGGGCAGCCGGCGGGAAGACCTTGTGGCGGCAATGCATTGGTCCGGATGGATGATGCGATGGCAACTTGTGGCTCGACCGGTGGTAGCCGCATGCTCGGGGACGGCTTGGCGAAGACTGGCGCGTGATCGTTTGACCAAAAACGACGGCGGCGTTGTACGTGCCATGGCGGGGACAAGCGCAGATCGGAGTCGATGGCGACGTTGTCGGTGATGTCCCGGGCGATGACGACAAAGATAGACCGCCAATGGAGGGACCACGTAGATGAGCAGCCGGCAGCAACGCACGAAGGCGTCTGTTGGGCGGCGCGTCTAGCCTTGCCGTGTGGTTGATCACGAAGTGGCCGGTGTAGTCGACGCCGATGTCGGAGTAGAAGCGCGGGGGTCGAATGCGGCGGTGAGCGACGTAAACCGATCGTATATCGGATAAACCAAAAAGAAAACGCCGATCAAGATGATCGGCGGGAGAGAGAAAAGCATGGAGCAAGGGCTCGGGAAAAAGACTCTTTAGGGCAGCCGGTCAACACGACCGAACCCTATGTACAGGCGGCGCGGCCCCCGGCGGCGGTCATGGAGGTCGCGGCAGGCGGCGGCTAGGGTTGGATCGGTTAGGCTAATACCATGTTAGAAGGGATAGAGGGATTGGTGGAATCGCTGTTTATTGCTTGAGCCTCGTGAATATATATATAGGAGTACAATGATCAACTTACAATACACGACAAGGCGGAACATATCTTAGTCTATCTCATATTTTCTAACTAAACATAATACTCAACAGCGACATCTTGTCAGCAGCAGCGAAAGCCATGGTGGTTGGCTCTAATACCAACTGGTGTGAACCTTGGTCCACTAGAGTGCATGCCTGCAAGGGATGGTGTATACATAGGTTTAGATGTGAGAATAACTTGGGCAAACAGATTGGTTGTTCTTGTCTGCCTCAAACATGGACACGTACATGTCATCCTTTTATATAACGGATGCTCTGACACTAGAGGCCGTTGACCTTTACTATTCTCCTAATACGCATATACTCTTAGGATACTATTTCTCATAGACTCCTTGTCAGGTCCTAGCAGGAGAGGAATCTCAACATATATCCCTCAGTTATCCGTCAGAGAAACACAAGTGCCTGAAGGGCACAGTCAGTTATCCAACGGCACGTGTGATGGCGAGACCTATGTGTAGAAGGGAAAGAATAGGATGTGCAACACAATGCATTGATCGATGCACCAGGCACGTATATATAAGTACAGAAGGGGCCACAACCTCAACTATACAGAGGAACTAGGAGGTGGGCCCAAGACACAATATACACGTACACAATATATTCAACACTCCCCGCAATCAAAGCGGCGCCGGAGACGCAGAGATTGAACAAAACTCCTCGAAGGTGGAAGTCGGCAGTCTCTTAGTCATCACATCGGCGAACTGTTGTGCAGTCGGAACATGGAGGACCCGGATACATCCAAGGGCCACCTGCTCGCGCACAAAGTGAATGTCCAGCTCAATGTGCTTAGTCCGACGATGATGAGCGGGGTTGGCGGAAAGGTACACCGCAGAAACATTGTCACAGTAGACAACCATAGCCTGGGAGACGTCATGATGCAACTCCCGAAGTAACTGTCGTAGCCAGGTGCACTCGGCGACGGCGTTAGCCACAGCTCAGTACTCAGCCTCCGCGCTAGAGCGCGAAACCGTAGGTTGTCGCTTGGACAACCACGAGGCGAGTGAAGGACCGAGGTAAACGCAGTAGCCACAGGTGGACCGACGGGTGTCGGGGCAGCCAGCCCAGTCCGCGTCGGAGTAGGCCACCATCTCCAGAGAAGTGGACGCCGTGAGAGTAAGCCCAAGAGCCATCGTGTCACGGATGTAACGGAGAATCCGCTTTCACGAGGGTCCAATGGGAGTCACGAGGGGCGTGCATATGCAGACACACCTGCTGAACAGCATACTGTAAATCCGGCCGGGTGAGAGCCAGATACCGAAGAGCACCATCAATGGACTGGTAGGACGGAGCATCTGACGCGGGAGAGCCCTCGAGAGCAGAAACCTTGGCCTTCGTGTCAACAGGAGTAGCAACAGGGTGACAGTTGAGCGTGCCGGCACGCTCAAGTAGCTCGTGCGCATACTTCTGCTGATGAAGAAAGAAGTCGTTGGGTCGCCGAACGACCTCCATGCCAAGGAAATAATTTAGAGCGCCCAGGTCCTTGATGGCAAACTCATCATGCAGCCAGAGAGTAATCTGCCGAAGAAGGGCTGCGGAGGAGGCCGTCAGGATGATATCGTCGACGTAGAGGAGAAAATATGCAGTCGTGTCGCCGCGGTGATAGACGAACAAGGCATCCGAGCGAGTGCCGCCGAAGCCTAGTGTCTGAAGGAACCCGACGATACGCTGGTACCAGGCGCGAGGTGCTTGCTTGAGCCCGTAGAGAGACCGGGACAGCAAACACACATGCCCAGGAAGAGCTGCGTCGACAAAACCGGTCGGCTGCTCACAGTAAACCTTCTCCTCAAGATGGCCGTGAAGGAAGGCGTTGGAGACATGCATCTGATGAACCGGCCAGCCTCGGGAAACTGCTAGCTGGAGAACTGTGCGGATCGTGCCCGGTTTGACAACCGGGCAAACGTCTCGGTGAAGTCGACTCCAGCGCGCTGCCGAAAACCACGGACCACCCAGCGAGCCTTGTAGCGCTCAAGTGTACCATCCGAACGGGTCTTATGGCGAAAGACCCACTTGCCGCTGATGACATTGGCGCGAGAAGGCCGAGGAACCAGTGTCCAGGTACGGTTCCGCTGAAGAGCGTCGAACTCCTCCTGCATCGCGGCAAGCTAGTGAGGATCACGAAGGGCTGCGCGAGCGGACACAGGGATTGGTGACGGCTCAGTGGTGGAGGCGGCAAGAAGATACTCGTTGCTGGAGTACCGTAGACTCGGGCGATGAACGCCGGCTCGAGCCCGAGTGATGGGGCGAGATGGCAACTCGGCAACTAGCGAGGCGGTCGGCGAAGAACCCGGCGACGCCGCCGGCGAGATGGCCGGTGAAGAAGCGTCGCCCGGGTCCGCCGAAGCACCCGCGCCCGAGGCCGTCGAAGCGCCCGTGCCCGAGGCGTAGGGGGCGGGCGAAGCGGGGGTGGCGGGCGAGGCGGGGGCGCCGCCCGAGGCACCCGAGGCAGCGGGGCCGACCGAGACAGCCAGCGATGGGGCGGCGCCTGAGGCGGCTGGTGAAGATACCGGCGACGGGGCAGCTGGCGAAGATGCCAGCGAAGCAGCGGCTGCCGGCGAAGATGCCGGTGAGGCAGGCGATGCTGAGGCTCCTGATGGAGTCCGCGAGAACGTCATGGGGGCGCGAGTCGCAGCTCATCCCACGGCGGGAGGACCGCCGAAGCCCGAGGCGGCCGAAGAATCGAGCGGGGCCGTCCACCTGACGGGGTCGCTGGAGGGCCTCCGGTGGCCGGTGGCGACGGGGCGGCGGGAGGTACCTGCTGAAATGGAAACACCGTCTCATCAAAGTAAACGTGCCGGGAGGTGAATACACGATGTGAGACGAGATCGTAGCAGCGGTATCCTTTGGTGTTAGGTGGGTAGCTGAGGAAGATGCAAGCGACTGAACGAGGTGCAAGCTTATGAGGCGTAGTGGCGGCGAGGCTAGGATAGTAGAGACAGCCAAAGATGCGAAGGCCATCATAAGATGGGGGCGCACCAAAGAGGAGATGGTGAGGGGCATAGTTCCAGCGTGGGCGACACGGGCGGATGTTAATGAGGAGGGTGGCGGTGGCGAGAGCGTCCGGCCAAAATCAGGGAGGCACGTTAGAGTGAAAGAATAACGTGCAGACACAATCATTAAGAGTGCGAAGGCTACGCTTGGCACGACCATTTTGTTGGGACGTGTAGGGGCAAGTGAGGCGGAAGATAGTGCCGTGGGAGGCTAGAAGGTTACGAACAGCGGCATTGTCAAACTCTTTTCCGTTGTCAGTTTGTAAAGCAAGGATAGGACGAGCGAACTATGTGGTGACGTAGGAATAAAATGCAGTCAGTGTGGCAAGAGCGCCAGACTTGCGACGAAGAGGAAATGTCCGCACATAATGAGAGAAATCATCTAAGATCACCAAATAGTATAGGTAGCCCGTGTTGCTTGCAACCGGGGATGTCCAAACATCACTATGCAATAACTGAAACGGAAAAGTGGAAATAGTGGTAGATGCGCTAAAGGGAAGACGAACATTGCTTGCCAAGACGACAAGCCTCACAAGTATGGTCGTCGATCTTATTGCATGAGAATGAAAAGCTCTTAAGTATTTGACGCAAAGTGGTGGATTTCGGGTGTCCCAAACGAGCATGCCAATGGTCGACACCTGCGGCGACGACGACTGGGGTGGTGGAGGCGGTGGTGGAGGAGTGCACCGGATAGAGCTCGTCAGGACTATCACAACGGTGAAGGACCATCCGAGTACGGGCGTCCTTCACAGAAAAACCGACATCATCAAATTCAACGATAATGGGATTCTCACGGGCAAGACGACGAATAGATACAAGGTTCGTAACTAAATTAGGAGACACAAGAACATAAGACATAGTGATAGGTGTAGATGTGGAAGGAAACAAAGCACGACCAACATGTGTGATAGGTAAAGAGAAACCGTTGCCAACGGTGATGCAAGTAGGAGTATGAACCAGAGTGGAGGAGGTGAAAGTACCGGGATGAGATGTCATGTGGGCGGTGGCGCCCGAGTCCATGTACCAAGCGCCGCCGGTACCAAGCGCCGCTGGTGATGGGATCGAGTGCAGGGCGGACAAGGAAGTAGTGTCCCATGATGGTGAGACCGACAGCGAGGCGAAGCCGCCGTAGGGCTAAACCAGGGCGGGCGGAGCATGGCCGCCGGCCATCGGCATGGCGAGTAGGGCCGACACTGGCCTGCTGCTGCGGCACGGCGAAGTAGGCCGGATGACCCGCCGGAAAAACATGCGGCATGGTGAAGGGATCCGGCGCGTCCGCGTACATGTAGTCGAAGAGAGACGATGCGGCAGAAAACATCGCAACGGTGATGGTTATAGCAGCGGAAGGCAGGGGACGAATGGAGTAGCAGCGGTGCGGAAACGGGAGAGGAGGGAGCGGCGGCGACCGGCGACAACGGTGGCAAAAGAGGAGCCGGCAGCAGCGGCAGGTGGCGGCGGCGTCGGGTGAGGTGATGCGCGCGAGCGCGTGGGCGGGCGAGCAAAGCGGCTTGCAGAATAGACTTGATCGGAAGCAAATGAACTAGAACAGGCAGATGTATACGTGTAGAGATGTATATATGTGTAGAGATGTATACGTGTGGTGGAACTTGACATAGAAGGATCGGTAGTAGTAGACGTGGCGTAGTAGTACTAGAGCTAGACTAGATGGATTGATTATGCTAATGATGATCAGCGGCGGCGGAGTAATTAGCAGGTGAATAATGAGAACTAGCACTGGTAGAAAAAGAGGCTTCCGTCCAGCCCCATTAGTCGCGAAAGTGTAGGAACCGCGACTAATGAAGTCTTTAGTCGCGGTTCGGCAGACGAACCGCGACCAAAGGCCTGGGCCCAGGGCGCTCGGTGGCCAGCTGGTGCACGTGAGGGGCTTTAGTCGCGGTTGGCCAGGCCAACCGCGACTAAAGGTGCGCAAAGGCCTTTAGTCACGGTTGGCCAGGCCAACCGCGACTAAAGCTCCTCCCCTATATATACCAGTTCAGCACACTCACTTAGCCATTTGGTGCCACTTCTCTTCACAAGCTTCACAAGGGGGTGTAGGTTTGCTTTTGGTTCCTCTTATGCACACAAGGTGTTTGATGAAATACCCTAAGAGGGTGAAACAAACATGATATGAAGTGTTGGAGCCACACTTGAGGTTCCTCATTTATTTTTTCCTCCTCGATCGCGGTTAGCAACTTGAACCTTTCATGCATGTGTGTCATTGATAAAATATGCATGTGTGCAGTTCATTGTTTAATTTATATTGTTTGTAGCTAGTTAGTTTAACAAATGCATGATGGTTAATTATATATTTTATATTATAATAATGCAGATGAATCGGCAATGGATGTACGGTAACCGACTCTCCGGCGAGTTCACTACGGGTTTGAAAGATTTCCTCATAGTGGCTAATGCGAACAAGCAGGGGGGTTTTGTTATCTGTCCATGTGTTATCTGTAAGAATCAGAAGGGTTACTCTTCCTCAAGAGATGTTCACATGCATCTGCTTCGGCACGGTTTCATGCCAAGCTATAATTGTTGGACCAAGCATGGAGAAAGAGGGGTTATAATGGAAGAAGATGAAGAAGGGGATGATTTCATCGATGAAAGCTATCTTGCTCATTTCGGTGATACTTTCATGGAGGATGCTGAAGGTGAAGGGGAAGGTGAAGAAGAGGCACGTGATGATCCCGTTGATGATCTTGGTCGGACCATTGCTGATGCACGGAGACGCTGCGAAACTGAAAAGGAGAGGGAGAATTTGGATCGCATGTTAGAGGTTCACAGAAAGGCGCTGTACCCCGGATGCGATGATGGTCTGAAAAAGCTGGGCTGCACACTGGATTTGCTGAAATGGAAGGCAGAGGCAGGTGTAGCTGACTCGGCATTTGAAAATTTGCTGAAAATGTTGAAGAATATGTTTCCAAAGGATAACGAGTTGCCCGCCAGTACGTACGAAGCAAAGAAGGTTGTCTGCCCTCTAGGTTTAGAGGTTCTGAAGATACATGCATGCATCAACGACTGCATCCTCTATCGCGGTGAATACGAGAATTTGAATGAATGCCCGGTATGCACTGCATTGCGTTATAAGATCAGAGGCGATGACCCTGGTGACGATGTTGAGGGCCAGAAACCCAGGAAGAGGGTTCCCGCCAAGGTGATGTGGTATGCTCCTATAATACCATGGTTGAAACGTCTGTTCAGGAACAAAGAGCATGCCAAGTTGTTGCGATGGCACAAAGAGGACCGTAAGTCGGACGGGAGTTGAGACACACCGCAGATGGAACGCAATGGAGAAAGATCGACAGATGGTTCAAAGATTTTGCAGCTGACGCAAGGAACATAAGATTTGCTCTAAGTACGGATGGCATGAATCCTTTTGGCGAGCAGAGCTCCAGCCATAGCACCTGGCCCGTGACTCTATGCATCTACAACCTTCCTCCTTGGTTGTGCATGAAGCGGAAGTTCATTATGATGCCAGTGCTCATCCAAGGTCCGAAGCAACCCGGCAACGACATCGATGTGTACCTAAGGCCATTAGTTGATGAACTTTTACAGCTGTGGGGTGGTGTCCGTGTGTGGGATGAGCACAAACAAGAGGAATTTGACCTACGAGCGTTGCTTTTCGTAACCATCAACGATTGGCCTGCTCTTAGTAACCTTTCGGGACTGTCAAATAAGGGATACAATGCATGCACGCACTGCTTACATGAGACTGAAAGTGTACATTTGCCAAATTGTAAGAAGAACGTGTACCTTGGGCATCGTCGATTTCTTCCGAAAATTCATCCAGTAAGAAAGAAAGGCAAGCATTACAACGGCAAGGCAGATCACCGGCCGAAGCCTGCGGAACGCACTGGTGCTGAGGTATTTGATATGGTCAAGGATTTGAAAGTCATCTTTGGAAAGGGTCCTGGCGGACAATCAGATCCGAAGGGAGTTGACGGGCACGCAGCCATGTGGAAGAAGAAATCTATATTCTGGGAGCTAGAATATTGGAAAGTCCTAGATGTCCGCTCTGCAATCGACGTGATGCACGTTACGAAGAATATTTGCGTGAACCTCCTAAGCTTCTTGGGCGTGTATGGGAAGACAAATGATACAAAGGAAGCACGGCAGGACCAGCAACGTTTGAAAGACCCTGATGACCGGCATCCGGAATGGTTTCAAGGTCGTGCCAGCTACGCTCTGACCAAAGAAGAGAAGGTCATCTTTTTTGAATGCCTGAGCAGTATGAAGGCCCCGTCTGGATTCTCGTCCAATATAAAGGGAATAATAAACATGGCGGAGAAAAAGTTCCAAAACAGGAGGTGGGGTAAAGGTGGACCAGCAATACGGAATGACAATGGTGGATTTCAACAATCTTGGTTACCTTGACGAACCATTCGTCCTAGCGAAAGATGTCGCTCAGGTTTTCTATGTGAAGGACATGAGTAGCAAACCGAGGAAACGGAAAGATAAGAAAACGATCAGTGCATCATGCGATGATCCAAAGCGCCACATTGTTCTTTCAGGGAAAAGAAACATCGTGGGAGTGGAGGACAAGACAGACATGTCAGAAGATTATAATATGTTTGCTGAAATTCCGCCCTTCAAAGTGAACACCGACCCAAGCATTAAGTTAAATGATGAGGATGCTCCATGGATACGGCACAATCGTAAGCAAGCAGGGACACAAGGGAAGAAATGATGTGTAATAATTTATTGTATCAAACCTTTTGTCAAACCTTTAAGGGGTTTTGTATCAAACACATGTGGAAGAAGGAAAAAGGAAGAAAAAAACAGAAGAAAAAAACAGAAGAAAAAAGGAAAAACAGAAGAAAAAAACAAACAGAAGAAAAACATAAAAAAAACAGAAGAAAAAAGAAAAAAGGAAAAAAGGAAGAAAAAAAGAAAATATGCCACCTACTGGGCCACCACGGCCTGAATACGACTAGAAACCCATTAAAGGGCCAGGATTCAGGCCCGCAGAAGGCCCAGTAGGCCCACAGGCACATCGTGACAGAATAGGCCCGTAAGCCTGCATTTGAGAGGAGCTCAAAGTGGTGAGCGCAGCCGCGCTTATAAACCACTGTCGAAGCCTCTCGGCTAGCGAGGTGGGACTAAACATCCCACCGCACCACGCCAGTTGTAGCACAGACCTTTAGTCGCGGTTGGGGAGGCGGACCGCGACTAAAGGGTACCCTTTAGTCGCGGTCCGCCTTTCCAACCGCGACTAAAGGGTCTTTCTGCGCGGGAACGGAGGCGGCGCCAA